>NW_007121329.1:62201-86688 GCF_000164805.1 Carlito syrichta
TTATGAGTAGCCGGAATTACAGGCATGCGCTACCATGCCCGGCTGATTTTTGATTTATTGTAGAGATGAGGTCTCACTGCCCAGGCGGGTCTTGAACCCGCGTGCTCAGGCAATCCACTCATCTCAGCCTCCCAAAGGCGCGGGATTACAGGCTGAGCCACCGAACCCGGCTAATTTTTTTTATTTATTGTAAAGACAAGTTCTCGCCCAGTTGCCTGGACTGGTCTTGAACCTGTGGGCTCAGGCAATTCACTCGCTTGGCCTCCCAAAGTGCTGGGATTACAGGCTGAGCCAACGAGCCCAGCAAATAAAATTTTTTAAAGTTTTAAATCGATTATCACCGCAGTCTACATTCTGTGTTCACACTGTGAAAGGATTAGAAGACTGTAGTAAGAGAAAAACAACAACAAAAAAAACCCCTTCTTATATATTTGGAAAAATTATGTCTGAGAATAATTATTTGAAGACTTGTTATGGAAATTAGAAAATATTTAGGACAACACTTTGCTGGGTGTGGTGGCACACTCCTGTAATCCCAGCACTTTGGGAGGCTGAGGCAATAGGATTGCCTGAGCCCAAGAGTTGGAAACCAGCCTGGGCAACATGGCAAGACATCATCTCTACAATAAATAAATAAATAAATAAATTAGCCGGATGTGGTGGCGCACAGCTGTAGTCCCAGCTGCTTGGGAGGCTGAGGCAAAAGGATTACCTGAGCCCAGTATGTCAAGAGGTTGAGGCTGTGGTAGCCTTAATAGCACCACTGCACTCCAACCTGGGAGACAGAATGAGGCTCTGACTCAAAAAATAAAATATTTAGGCCTGGCACAGTGGCTCATGCCTATAATCCCAGCACTTTGGGAGGCTGAGGTGAGAGGATTGCCTGAGCCCATGGGTTCGAGACCAGCCTGGGTTACTTGGTGAGACTTCATCTCTACAATAAATCAAAAATATTAGCCAGGTATCGTGGCACGTGCCCATAGTTCCAGCTACTTGGAAGGCTGAGGCAGAAGGATCACTGGAGTCCAGCAGGTCAAGCCTGCGGTAGCCGTGAGCCTGCCACTGCACTCCAGTCTGGGTGACAGAGTGAGACTCCAACTCAAAAAATTAAATAAAATAAAATATTTAGAACTGAATAATGAAATTACCACATATGAAAACATAGGAGGGATGCAGGCAGTGTTTTTAAGAGAGGATATTTAATAAGGAAAATTAAAAATTAGGTAAACATCAAACTCAGAGTTAGATTAAAAGAGGAGAGAAATAAGGCTATAAGAGCAGTAGTTAATGAAATAAATGAAGAAGGGAGAAGCAACGTCAAAAAACTGATTTTTGAAAAACTTAGATTTTCAGAGGGTATGTGTGCAGGTGTGTCACCTGGGTATATTGCATGATGGTGAGGTTTTGGCTTCTGATGAATATCTGCCAAATAGCATGATGGTTTTCAACCCTTGCCCCCCATCTCTCACTCCTCACTTGAGGAGTCTCCGGTATATGTTGTTCCCATTTTTATGTTCAAAAAAATGATTTTTGGAATAGTCCAAGAAGATATATAAACCTACCAAGTATAGAATAAGATAGCATAGATTATTGCCTTGCATTAGGAAATATGGCAACATCCTTCATTAAATCCAAAAATTGGAGATACTATATTTATCAAAATAAATCAGAGTGTATTTGCTAGACTAATTCACCAGGCAATAAAAACAGAAACTCTGGCATGATAGATGATACATATTATACACACATATATATTGAGTGCTTAATCTGTCAGACAGTGTTTTAAGTGCTTCAAAAATATTAATCCTTTCAGAAATCTTTAAAAGTAGTTTCTGTTATCTCTACTTTATAGATAAACTAAGGCAACAAAAATGGTTTAATTAACTTAAATAACTTGTCTAAGATCACACAACTAGTAAGTGGTAGAGCTAGGATTTAATTCCAAGCAGTTTAACTCAAAAGTCTACACTTCTACCCACCACATTATGCTATCTTTATTTTTTTAAATTAAATATTTTAAAAGCAATACATGTGCCTAGTTTGAAATTCAAATGCTTTATAGTAAAATTTTGTTTGGCACTTTATCCTGTCTTCCTCTCATAGCTCCATTCCTCAGAAGCAATCAGTTTCCTTTGTATCTTTTCAAAACAATACCATACTTTTGTAAGCATTTATGTATATGCTTTCTAAGAACACAAAAATTATCATGCCATACATAACATAATATTTGTACCTTTCTTCTTTTCCCCTTAACTTTATACATTGGAAGTCATTTATTATCAGCATATAAGGGTAGCATCATTCTTGATAAGGACTATTTACAGGAGACATGCTAAATGTTGAAATAATTTCAAATAACAGGAACAAGTCAGGGAAGGTTATAACCATTAGTATACAACAATTCAAGATAGCTTTTGGCCAGGTGCTGTGACTCACCCCTGTAATCCTAGCACTTTGGGAGGTGGAGGCAAGAGGATTGCCTTAGTCCAAGGGTTAAAGGCCAGCTTGGGCGACTTGGTGAGACAAATTTAAAAAATATAAAATCTGTAGTTCCAGCTACTTGGAAGACTGAGGCAGAAGGATTGCCTAAGCCCAGCAGGTTGAGGCTGCGGTGGTTGTGACCATGCTACTGCACAACAGAGTGAAACTTTGATTCAAAACCACAACAACAAAACAATAGCTTTTGGGATGTTTCGCTAATATTACAATTTTTGACTAATATAAAAAATAACAAATATGAGAAGTGAAAATTTATTGTAGCTGTGAACTATATTGAATTATTGAATATCTGCTAATATCTGCTTAAAATCATTGGGCTTCACATTTTACCGAGGTTCCCTGGGTCAAAGTTATGCAGTTGTCATTCTTTCTTTAAGAATGAAGTCCTTATTTTTTCAAAACAGATTTCACAAGTGGTCTATCTGATGATGGAGTAATTATTGAATTTATTTTAAGAGGACATTAATAACCTTTGTGTTCGCGCCTTTGGGAGGCTGAGGTGAGTGAATTGCCTGAGCCCGTTCAGACCCGCCTGGGCAGATGAGACCTCATCTCTACAATAAATCAAAAAATTAGCCAGGTGTGGTAGCGTGCGCCTGTAGTTCCAGCTACTTGGAAGGCTGAGGCGGAAGGATCACTGGAGCCCCAGCAGGTTGAGGCTGCGGTGGCTGGGAGCGGCCACTGCACTCCAGTCTGGGCGACAGTGAGACTCTAACTCAAAAAAAAAATAAAAATAACCTTTGTGTTTATCCTCATCAAATTTAACAGTGTGCCAACTATTATATAGCTAGGTAAAACAACCACTTTTCTAAAATTGGCCTCATTCTAGAACAGTGGTTAAATTTCCATAAACGTTTAAGACTTAACAACCTCAAAATCAGTGTTTAAGCTCAATCCTGTAGAGTGGCATTTATATGGAAAAACACTAGTAGTAGTTCCTAGCATTTTGAAGAATGAAAACAATGGTGATACAAAGACATTTGTTCCCTTTATAGATAAATTAATCTGTCTTTAAGTTCATAGCATTTAGCAGGCTTTTACATTAAATTTCTTCTTTTTGTGTGTGTGTGGGTGGAGGGTCTCACTCTTTTGCCCAGGCTGGAGTGCAGTAGCACATGCAACCTTGACCTCCTAGGCTCAGGCTATCCTTCTGCCTCAGCCTCCCAAATAGCTGGGACTACAGGCATGCACCACCCTGACCGATCTTCTAAATTTTTTTATTTGTAGAGATGAGGTCTCACTATGTTGCTCAGACTGGTGTCAAACTCCTGGGCTCAAGCAGTGCTCTTGCCTTGTCCTCTCAAAATGCTGAGATAACAGGCATAAGACACTTCACCTGGTCTAAATTTTTAATTTATTAAAGTACTTCAGGATCTACTCCAGGTTTTACAATTATTATACTCTCCTAAGCTTTAAACATTTAAGATTTTTGGTGGAAGTTCCCATTTTTCAGTTGTTTAATTTATAAATGAGTTTAATATATGTTTATAACCCCAAACACATAAATACTGCATACACTGGATATGGAAATAAGGTATCTAACTTTGAGGAAATGGTACAAATTATGTGTGTGAATGGATATAAAATTAGACAAATTGGCAATCAACTCATAGTATATTGTAAGTGAAATTTATCAAAAAGTTCTCTTTCTCCTAGTTGCCCTAAAATTCTAGTATATTGATAGTAAGTACTTTGCAATTAGTATTGTATAATTGTGACACTAATTAAATTTAATAATGACTTTTTTCGAAACTTTAACTTGTGTTTTGTTTGAATTTCAGGTAATAACTCTTTCCAATACTTTGTATTTTGTTTAGTATGCCACTTTTTGGAAGTGGTCACTGTCAATATCTTGTTATGGTTTGATGGCCTTGGAGATTTAAAACCAAGTAAAAGTGTAAGCAGCCTTTCTTATTTAGTTATGAGTTTTAAATCCACTTTTGTTCCAAATAGGAAAAGTTGAAAGTAGATTTACCATGAAATATGAATTATATTTAAAAACATCTTAACAGTTTGCTTAGTTAAAGCTGATTGGCCAATTCAGTTTATGGAATTGTAACATAAAATTCCATCAGGTGGTTTTCATTAAAGGTAGTGTGTTTTTATAATCTTATTAGCCCTTATGTGCAGACTTTGTTAATGTGAATATATCTGCTTTTAGAAAATAATTCAGTAAATTCCTAAAGAAAATAGAAACATCTTTAAAGAGAAAACATCTTAAAATTTTTTCTTTAAAATTTTATTTATAGTTTAATTCTTTAGTATTAACTATTATTCTTTCACTATATTCAGAGTTGCTGTCCCTGTGATCTATTATTTTCTTTAAAGAAAAAAGTATTTATTGTCCTCTTCAGATATTCACAAGTGTCTGATTTTTTTCAAAAATAACCATCACAAAACATCTATTCAATTGAGCTTCAATTGAATTGTTTTTTTCCCCCCAGCATGTCACACTTTCTTTAGTGATGACTTTGCTGCAAAAGTTTGAAATTATTACTTTACTTTCAGAGCCAGTTTGAGGCACACAGGATAATTGGTCTAGAAACAGTTTGCAGTTTGTCATTCACTTATTCTTTAGACTTGCAGTTCTCAGAATTTTTGGAGCTTTCCAAAAAGCAAATTCAGTTTTATAAGGTGAAGATTTGACTTTGAGATCATCCAAAAGAATGTATCAGAGAGAGAGAGAGAGAGAGAGAGAGAAAGAGAAAGAGAATGTGTGTGTGTATGTGTGTAGAACATTTTGAACAATGTCAAATGTGATTGCTTTTCAGCATTCCAAAATTACAGTTTAAAAACATTAGGCTATAAAAGTTTGGTATGATTGGCTAATCATTTTATAGTCATACCAAAACTTTGATTTGTTTGACTCCCATGCTCTAAATCTTGTTATAAGTAGGTACTTTAAAAGGATCAATTACAGATATTTCCCTGGGTTTTATTTTTGTTTTATTTTTTAAAGCAGGATTTGTTGAGAGGACAGAAAAGCTCCCACAGTGGGAGGGGACCTGAAGGGGTTGCCTTCCCTGGGCTTTTTTATAATTTTATTTGTAAAATGTAGAATAGAATTATGCATCTGAATTTAGCAGATGACTACTAGGTAGTAATTATAATCTTTTTTTGTTATAAAAATAAGGTATATACACTCACAAAAGCTCACATTTTGTCTAAATTGGTTTTGCTCTTATACAATAGAATACATATTTAGGTTGCTATTAATAATTTACTGATTAAATGTATTTCTTTAATATAAAGTTTCAAGTGATTGAGGTGACTATAAGAATTTGTTTTATGCCCTTTAGCTGATTAAATCATTGGTTTTCTCTATAGTTCCTTACAAAAGTATGCAATCAGTGTACCATTTATTTTGAACTTACAGTTTCTTGCCTTGATAATAGAATAATTGGCTACATTTCTCTTCCTGTGCATAAGTTGTCTAAAAGGACCAGTTTGCATGGTGAAATTGGCAGAGAGCACGAATTTTTAATTAAAACATTTTATTCCATTCTTGCTACTTACTAATTATATGACCTTGGTCAATTATTTAACTTTTCAGCCTCAGTTTTCTCATCTGAAAAAATGAGGACAATACCTACTTCCAAGTTTACAAATAGTTATCTTGAAAGCATCATATATAATAATAGCACATGTCAGTCATTTAATAATAAATGTTTGTTTTTTATTTCTATTTCCATGTATTGTTAATTTGAGACTAAGTTAAAGTTAAAGAACTTTGTAAGCAGTCACCCTAAACATGACTTTAGGAGTTATTTTAGGTTTAGTCTGCCAGTTACTTTAGTAAGTACTGTATTCTCTCCATGCCAGGAGGAATATTTGAGAAAGGAAGGAATGATTTGAACTTTGTAAATAGTCAACTGAATACAGTATCTTGAGGATATATTTTTTTGATAACTGTACTTAACATATAAAAGTGGTTTTTATTTATTTTCAATCACAGGTACGGGAACCTTAAAGATAGATTTTGTTGGAGAACTGAATGACAAAATGAAAGGTTTCTATAGAAGTAAATATACTACCCCTTCAGGAGAGGTGCGCTATGCTGCTGTAACACAGTTTGAGGTATGGGTTACTCTACTCTAAAATATTATGATTCTTAGGCATTCTAACAAAGCTCTGTTAGTTGGGTTGATTATTTGAGGTTAGGTGCCTTTAGCCATAATCATATTTATGATTTTACAATTTTTACTTTATATTCAGCCATTGTCCCCATAGAAAGGAGGGAATTGAAGGTGTGGATTGGGGAATGATTATGTTCAGATACACACACACACACACACACACACACACACACACGTTTATACAAAGGTAACAAAATTCCAGTGCCTGAGTTGCTTTTATACTGTGTACCTTTCTTTTTTTTTTTTTTTGAGTTGAAGTCTCATTCCTTTGCCCAGGCTGGAGTGCAGTGGCATGCACACTCATGGCCACCCCAGCGTCAACCTTCTGGGCTTCAGTGATTTTTCCACCTCAGCCTTCCGAGTAGCCAGAGCTACAGACACTTGATACAACGCCTGGCTATTTTTTATTTTAATGTAGAGACAAGGTCTTGCCAAGTTGCCCGGGCTGGTCTCGAACCTGCAGGCTCAGGCAATCCACTTGCCTCGGCCTCCCAAAGTGCTGGGATTACAGGCTGAGCCACCAAGCCCGGCCTGTGTACCTTTCTTAATTAAAATTATACTCTTAGTATTTGATACCTGTGCCATTTCTTACAGCATTATTAGGTATTTTGTTACATTCCTTTGCTGCATTCACATTTCCTTTGTTTATCTTACTATAGTATCTGTGCTTTCTTTGATTTTTATTTATCAAGTATTTGCAAATTACTTAAGTTGCTTTGAATCTGCTAATGGTACTTTTAAGTGTTCAATCTAATTAAATTTATTTTTGTAAAGTTCAATATGAATAATGTAATAATTGATGCTCTCCAGTTGATGCTGTTTTTCTGCCATATCCCTGTCTTGTTTGTTTTGCATAACTTGAAATTTTGGATCCAGCTTACCACTAATTTGTTTTACCTGGAGTATTTTCTTTTTCAAGAATTTTATGTTGCCTTCTGTTTTAAAATAACATTTACCGTAGCTATTTAAGCTTAATTTATGTTTGAATGATTCTATGTTTAAACACTTTATTTTGAAATGGTTGGCTAGTATATGTCTCTAAACAGTTTTTCTTTTCTTTTCTTTTTTTTTTCTTTTTTGAGTTGGAGTCTCACTCTGTTGCCCAGACTGGAGTGCAGTGGCTGTTCCCGCAGCCTCGACCTGCTGGGCTCCGGCGATCCTTCTGCCTCAAGTAGCTGGAATTACAGGCATGTGCTGCCAAGCCCGGCTGATTTTTTTGATTTATTGTAGAGATGAGGTCTCGCTGCCCAGGCGGGTCTCGAACCCGCAGGCTCAGGCAATCCACTCACCTCAGCCTCCCAAAGGCGCGGGATTACAGGCTGAGCCACCGAGCCCAGCTTAAACAGTTTTTCTAAGAGAGTGTATCAGTGGTGTAGTGGTGTAATTCCTGAGTCTTTGCATATCTGAAAGTCTTGCTTTTACCTTTATACATGACCTGGTTTACTGGGTATATAGACTTGTTGGTGGGAAGAAAAAAAAAAGAAAGGAAAAAAAACTCCTTTGTACAAGAAATTTACAAGCTAAAAAAACCCAAAAAAACAAGAAGTGCAACTCTTGACATCCAGAAGCTGTCCTGGTACATGCTGATCCATGTTTACCTCTCTTATTGGACAAAACCTGTATCACAGAATACCAGCCCTCAGACAAGGTTACTCTGAGACCATGATAAAGTGATATAAAACAAAAGGACTTCATAATTTTCTCTAAGCACAGACAAAAACAAGGTCACTGTGCTACCCACAAAATATCAAAGATCTCCATCTGTCAGTCAAGATGAGAGACTACTGCTTCTTTACCGATTACCATTTTAGACTTGTTCTAGTCTGGCCTCCCTGTGGATAAGATTTATTGAGATACTTACTCATAGAATTTCTGATGGCACCCAATCTGTAGTGAATCCCTGCTTCGTTAGACCTTCTCCCAAATCATCCAACTAAATCCCAAATCGTATAGTCGGTTTTTTCTTGCATTCTTACTGAGTCATCAGTGGTTCCCGATGGTGTGAGTTCTCCCTTCCAACAATGAGTAAGGCCAACTTGCTCAACTGTAAGAGAAGTCTTTCACCAGTGTGGTGGCTTACACCTGTAATCCCAGCATTTTGGGAGGCCGAGGTGAGAGGATTGCCTGAGCCCACGGATTCAAGACCAACCTGGGCAACTTGGCAAGACATCATCTCTACAATAAATCAAAAAACTAGCCAGGTGGGATGACGCATTCCTGTAGTTCCAGCTACTTGGAAGGCTGAGGCAGAAGTATCACCTGAGCCAAGCAGGTCAAGGCTGTAGTGCCCATGAGTGTGCCACTGCGCTCCAGCCTGGGCACAAAGTGAGACTCCAACTCAAAAAAGAGTAGTGGCCGGGCTTGGTGGCTCAGCCTGTAACCCCAGCACTTTGGGAGGCCAAGGTGAGTGGATTGCCTGAGCCTGCAGGTTCGAGACCAGCCTGGGCAACTTGGCGAGACTTAATCTCTACAATATTTTATTTTTGAGCTGGAGTCTCACTCTGTCACCAGGCTGGAGAGCAGTGGCACGCCTCTTGGCCACCACAGCCTCAGCCTGCTGGGCTCCAGAGATCCTTCTGCCTCAGCCTTCCAAGTAGCTGGAACTATAGGCATGTGCTACCACGCCTGACTAAGTTTTTGATTTATTATAGAGACGAGCATGGTAGCGCGTAACAGGAAAACTATCACAGCGAAGGAAAACATGAATCTGAAGATCGATAGGGTCTACAAGCACTATGTGACACTAATGAAAAGTGAACACCTGTTTTTTTTTTAATTTTCAGGATCAAAAATAATTTAAAAAGCAAGTATTCCAAAAATAAAAAACAAAACATCAACCTACCAAGGGGGTCTCACTTGTCTCTACAATAAATCAAAAAAAAAAAAAAAGCCGGACTTGGTGGCTCAGTCTGTAATCCCAACACTTTGGGAGGCCAAGGCGAGTGGATTGCCTGAGCCTGCTGGTTCAAGACCAGCCCGGGCAACTTGGTGAGACCTCGTCTCTACAATAAATAAAAAAATTGGCCGAGAGCACGTGCCTGTAGCTCTGGCTACTTGGAAGGCTGAGACGGAAGGATTGCCGGAGCCCAGCAGGTCAACACTGAGGTGGTCATGAATGTACCTATTGCATTGCAGCTTGGGCAACGGAGTGAGACTACAACTCAAAAAAAAAAAAAAAAAAAGAAGAGTAGCCTTTCACATCTTATTCTGTCAAGAGTAGACGTCATAGACTAAAATGTTTTTCCCCCTTGGTAGGTAAGATGATGTTTTGTTTTGGTTTGGTTTTTTATTTTTATTTTTTTAATGCTTGCTTGTAAATTATTCTTGACCCTGAAAATTAAAAAAAAAAACAGGTGTTTACTTTTCATTAGTGTCATATAGTTCTTGTGGACCCTATCGATCTTCAGATTCATGTTTCCTTCGATGTGGCAAAGTTTTCCTGTTACATCTTCATTGTGATGTCTGTTCTGACTTCCTCCTCAGGAGTGTCAGTTAATGATAGGGTTAATTCTAGTGTCTGTCCCCCAAATGGATCTTTGATTGCTTTCATCACTTTATCCTTTGAATATTTTAGAAACTTTCAAATCTTGTTACCTTGCCATTTGTTTAATTTTCTCTAGTATAAAATCATTTCCCTACTGCTGTAGCTATGTGTGCTTCTTCTGCCTCTGCATATTTTTCTTATGTTTCAGAATCTTGTCATTGGTTCCATTTTATGATTTTGTTCTGCTTACTAAAATTTCTTTTATAGCTGATATCCTGCACTAAATTTTATTTTGCTTTAATAAGTTTCTTTTTTTTATTTTTGATGAAAGAATGGGGTCTCTTTAAGTAGGTCAAGTAGTGACAGTTTTATGTGTAGTATATGAAAATGCCATTAAACGAATGACCTGTTTTGAATTGATAGAGCATCTGTCTTTATTCCCATTGCTGCCATTCCAAATAAAGAACAAAGCACATCAAAGATTGAGAATATTTTTCTATTTAAAATAAAAACCAGAGGCAACCTATCATGTTTTCCTGACTCTGAGTCCTTACAGTGTACTGTTGACTTCTTTGTGCTCTGTATTGTGTTAACATTATTGATGAATCCATTTGCATTAAATTTGGAATGTTACAATATTTTATTAAAAACAAATATAATTGTAAATTATTATGTTGTTAAAATCTGTGGCCAGGTGTGACTCACGCCTGTAATCCCAGCACTTTGGAAGGTCAAAATGGGAGGATTGCTTATATGTAGGAGTTTGAAACTGGCTTAGGCAGCATAGCAAGACCTGTTCTCTACAAAAATTAAAAAAATTAGCTGTGCATGGTGGCGCATGCCTGTAGTCCCAGTTACTTGGGAGGCTGAGGTGGAAGGATTACCTGTGCCCAGCAAGGAGGTTGAGGTTGTAGTAAGTTGTGATTTTTTCTACTGCACTCCATCCTAGACAGAGTAAGACCCTTGACTAAAAAAAAAAAAATAAAATAAAAGAAAGAAAAGAAAAAGAAAAAAGAAATCTGTAAGAAACCTAGTTCCAAGATAACTGGCTGTATGGCAAATGCTGTGTTTTTTTTTAGAGTCAGTGCCTAGCTCACTGCTTGGCACTGAGTGGAAAGTAAATGTTTAAGCAAATTAATGAATGATGGAGAGAAATGGTGGCTGCTTCGTGAAATAGCCTGTTAGGTTAATTCAATGATACTTATATTTCATATTCTTTTCTTAAGGCTACTGATGCCCGGAGGGCTTTTCCTTGCTGGGATGAGCCTGCCATCAAAGCAACTTTTGATATCTCATTGGTTGTTCCTAAAGACAGAGTAGCTTTATCAAACATGGTATGTATGTGTTTATAAGTGTATTTAAATTTTTAATAGGCTTTAGCATATTTTACTGATTAGGTAGCATGACACGAAACCACCTAGCTCAGTGCTTCGTATATAATAAGAAAGTAAATATTAGTTTTCTTTATTTTCAGTGAGTTCTCTTTTTAAAATTTCCTTATTTTAGGAGAGTTTTCCTCCTTATGGCAAAAATTTCTTTTTAAATACATTAACAAGATTATCTACTTCTTTTTATTTGGAGACATAAATAAGTTGCAAGTTTAATACATGTTACCTGAAAGAAAAAGAGCTTGACTTATTAAATGTCAAAAGATATGGCAGCATATTGAAGTATATTTAGGTTTGGGGCTGATTGTATTCAAAATATGTCCTTTTCACTGATGTAATTTATCATAAGTAGAGTAAGCATTTACTACTTGAAGCATATTATGTAGGGCTGCCTTGTTTAAGATGTAGGGTAGCCCGTAGCCTATAAGACTGGGGAACTTGGGAAAAACCTACTGCACCTGAAAGTAACTGGCTTTTGCCTGCTTATTGATGGAGATAATTCCATAAATAGAATGTCATTCTCTTCTCCAATATTCTTAGAGAGGAGGCTAATATATTAAACTGAATTATTCATTTACATTTTAGTATGCATGAATTTATCAGGTCTGTTCTTAAATAAATAAAAGTCTTCCTTGGAAGAAAGAATAGAGAGAGCTTGAGGAAACTGAGAGCCTGAATAGAAAAAAAGAGGGAGAACATCACAGGAAAATTAGGGATTCTAAAGGTAAAGTTGAAATTTCTTCACAAATTTGCTTAGAGCCAGCCTTGGTACAGAGAATGCTCTAGATCTAGAAATTCATGCCCTTTGAAATGCGAAGTTCCACAGCTACACTTTATTTTTTATTAATAATTGTTTCTCCTATTCTTATTTCAATAGAAAAGAACTGAGCTCTTGAAACATCTCAGTGCCTGGCATATAATAAATATTCAAGAAAAGTCCATTCTTTTCTTTCACAAGTCCTTGGTAGTTTTAGCACCTTAGCCCGCAACATCTTAGTATGAGTGCTTTATCAGACACTTTCTTTCTTAAGAGGAAAGATCTTGACAGCATGAAGCACTGTATGAACTGGGATGGAGAAGTAAGCCATGCTGGAAAGGGGGCAGGAGAGGCATTAGAGCCTATTGTTTTTAGCTAGTGTTTGCTCTAAGGTATTAATGTAAATCTGTTAACATTTTCCTTTTTTTTTTTTAAGAATGTAATTGACCGGAAACCGTACCCTGATGATGAAAATTTAGTGGAAGTGAAGTTTGCCCGCACACCTGTTATGTCTACATATCTGGTGGCATTTGTTGTGGGTGAATATGACTTTGTAGAAACAAGGTCAAAAGATGGTGTGTGTGTCCGTGTTTACACCCCTGTTGGCAAAGCAGAGCAAGGAAAATTTGCGTTAGAGGTAAATGTACTTGAAGAGGATTGTTCCAACAGTCCATAACTCCAGGTTGGGGAATTTACATTTCTGATAAATTTTTAGTACAGTTATTTATAATTTAACCTGAAAGTAATGCTGCTTTGTTTTTATTTTTAATAGAATTTTAAAAATGCCAACCTTGGTGTTGTATTAACATCTTGCAACATAATGCTGATTAAGAGACTATAAGAGTGGAATTTGTTTATCTAAGGAATGGGTGGGAAAATATGTAATTATATTTTTCATGTCAAGTTATAAAAGTTTGGCCACTGTATACAAAGCTTGGAGCTAAGGCAATCTTTTGGAGGCAGGCCTCCCCAGGATTAGTTTCTAGTAATTTGAGATACTTTGGCTTGCAACAGGATTCCTTTGTGGATTTCAGTATGAATTAGAATCAAATATTTATTAGATGGTTCTTTTGTTTATACCTTTATAGGTTGCTGCTAAAACCTTGCCTTTTTATAAGGACTACTTCAATGTTCCTTATCCTCTACCTAAAATTGATCTCATTGCTATTGCAGACTTTGCAGCTGGTAAAGTAAATTTCGTTTTATTGCTAAATTGTAACAACTTTTTTTGAATTTTGTGACTTTGTGGAAGGAGTATGTCTATATATCAACAAATGTTTATATTTATTTTATGAAGGTGCCATGGAGAACTGGGGCCTTGTTACTTATAGGTATGTTAATGATGTATTACCCTGCCTTATCTTTTAGTTGCAGATTTCATAAGGGTTTCACTTCTGATCACAATTGAGTAGTTTCTGCTTTATGATCTGGTGTAAATTTTCCTACCTTCCTTCACTTCCATGCATGTTTTGAGAATGTACAATCCCCATCCCCCGCACCCTGCCCTGCTTTGGTGCTGCTATCCGAGGGTGTAAGATTTTAAAGTGAGCATCTGGCATTAGCAGTATTTTTAGACATATTCTTGGCTGAGTTTGTCACTTTCCTTCCTCCCAGTAGTTTCATAGTTATTTATCCAGCTTGAAGAACCTTCCCTGATACTCATATCTTCCAGCCAAGTTTTTACATGTCTGTCATCATAATAAACATGTGAGTTGTATAATTTTTTAAAGCAGAGTCTGTAAACAAGTTTTTGCCTTCTAATTTCAATTGCCTTCTTGGGTGAACTAAGTTTTGGATCGCCGACTCAACGTTGTTTTGGGGACTGTGGAATGCATCTTCTCCCACCACTCCCTTTATTTAATGGAAGGACTTTCTTTTCTCTTTATCTGTAGTACAGTGATCCCTAATCCCTTAGACAAAAGCTCTTCCAAAATTTTAGGCAGCTGTCCTGTCAACAAACCAATGATGGTTTAACTGTGTCACATCTTTGATCTGTTGTATGAATTCTGTTTGGGTAGTCTTCAGTCTTCCTGAAACTTTTTTTATTCTGTATATGTTGAGATGTTTTCTGATATCTCTAAAGTCCACTTGACTATCTGAATCTTCCCCAAGTGTGCATGCCCACTTTTATTGCAGTACTTTTATTATTTAATTTTTTTTTTTTTTTAATCACAGGGAGACTGCATTGCTCATTGATCCAAAAAACTCCTGTTCTTCATCACGCCAGTGGGTTGCTCTGGTTGTGGGACATGAACTCGCCCATCAATGGTTTGGAAATCTTGTTACTATGGTATTTAATATTTTTAAGTGCTCAAATATATTTATCTTCATCCTACTTCACATTTTGGCTACATAGTATTTCAGGTTTGGCTATAACACCATGCCAAAAAATAATTGAGTGATAGAAAAAATTAATTTTAAAAAGCCCACCTGGAAAGTGTTTTTGAAAATTTCTGTATTAAACGAGCATATGGACCATCTTTAGTCAGCAAAAAACACTTCATAAACTGTTCTAAAATTTGCCTGCAAATGGGGGAAGTCAATTTGGGTGAGAGAGAAAGATTCCTCTTGGGTAAAGATGACTGAATTATACAGTGAGTTCTAGGCTGTTTCTTGAGTCATACTTGTTAAAATAGTTCACTAGCTGAAAAATAACCTGATAAATGACAAACTGATCTTTAACTAGAACTGTTTTTAGGAGTCAGTGTTTTCATTGCCTAAAATGTTAAATTGAAACTTTATGAAGTAATAGTAAAGAAACTGAATATTAGTAAAGAAACTGAAGTATTACTGCAGAATAAAAGTGTATTGAGTATATTCTGTTCCATTGAAATCCTTATAATGTTTGCAGTAAATATCTCTGTGCTTTAGTCCTGACCTTTCACTCTTACTCTAAATAAATACTGTTTGTGGAAGCCAACTGTGTTAGAGCTTGGGAGCACAGGGTTTAATAAGTGAACTAGAAGTACTCCTGCAATGAAGAAACTAGAGATTCAGGAGCAGGCCAAATTCCCTGACAGCATTTTAGGCTGCCAAAGAGCAGAACCTGACTTGGATGTTGGCTGAATTCATATGTCACAGAAATAAGCAAGAAAGCAATACATTTAGCAACTGTTTGATGTGTCTGAGAGAGTTTCTACAGAAAGTTAACACATGAAAATAAACCCTCTCCTTTTGCTTTGAATGTTTAACATTTTACAGGTTAAAAAACTTTTTTGAAATATAATGTCACATGGAATTACATGTGCCTGTGTTCATATATGTGAAGAAGTGGTCTGTTCTCCTAATGCAGCAAGTTTGCTACTTCCTACCAAACAAATTTTTTGCTAAGTTTTGAGAGAAGTTCATTTTATGATTTTATTTTTAAACTACCAGCAATAAATTTTAGTAGGGAAAATGTGTGCCTTCTCTTTAGTTTAAAATAACTTTTTACTGGGTTTATGTAGCTATGCTAGTTATTAGAACTGAAATTCCAAGGGCTTATTGGATAATTTGGTTGGAGAATAACTTTAGTTTTGTACCAGTTTATCTTAGTAGTGGAGGCTACTGTTTAAATTGCGCTTAGACAAATAACCACTGATCACTTAATATTAAAATATTTGATCTTTTGAAAAAAATATTTTTCTTTCTGATACAGATTTATCCTAAAAAAATATTTTATCTTTTTGAATTTCAAAATGTCCTTTTGCTTTTCACCATACATTTAGTCCTTTGGTCTCAATCTTGGATTCTTATATTGCTTTCTTTTACTAATAGATTTAACTAACTTTAATAAAAATTAGAGGCTGGGCATAGTGGCTCACGCCTGTAATCAGTATTTTTGGAGACTGAGGCGAGAGGATTGCCTGAGCCCAGGTGTTCGAGAGCAGCCTGGGCAACTTTGCAAGACCTTGTCTCTACAATAAACTAAAAAATAAGCTGGACATGGTGGCGTGTGCCTGTAGTTCCAATTACTGGAAAGGCTAAGGCAGAAGGATCACCTGAGTTCAGCAGACTGAGACTATAGTAGCCATGAGCGTGCCACTGTACTCCATCCTGGGCAACAGAGTTAGACTCCAGCTCAAAAGAAATTAAAATAAATAAATAAAAATTAGATTGAGATTGCTTCTTTAAAAGTTTATTTTTTTAAAATTTGACTATTATATTTTTATCCATTTCGCTCACTATACAGTCTTATTAACAGAAGAGAATTTTATATGCCATAAATACCATTCATTACTAATTACTTCCTGCCATGACCTTTCTGTTAGTTTCACATAATTATACGAGGAGGAGGCCCCCAAAAATCCCGAATTATCTTTTGGAGGGCAGGGTCCTTGTAGTATAGGCTTCTCCCACAAGATAAGTGTTATAGGAACCCATCGGCATCAGTTTACCAGCTAGCATTGTTGTGAGAGGCTGTGTTCGGCTTCAGTGAGTTTTTTTTGGAAATTCTTTTAACATGATGGGTGATTTAATAGCACACTTGCCCATACCATGCTGAGTGTTCAGCAATTCTTGACCAAAAACAGCATGACCTTCATGCCCTACCCTCTCTATTCCCCAGATCTTGCTCTGAGCAACTTTTTTGTTTGTTTCCCTGGATGAAAAAAGTCCTCAAAGGGAAACATTTTACTAATGTGGAAGAGGTGAAATAAAAAATGGCAGAAGCACTGAAAAGTCACTCAAACTGATATGTCCTAGAACTGTTTTAAGCAGTGAGAAAAGCATCTCAATATTATATAATAGGTATTGCATCAAACAGAGAGTTTGAACGTGACTGAAGTTTAAACATGTAAGAATAAATACACAATTATTTATTTATTTTGGAGTTGGAGTCTCACCCTGTCGCCCAGACTGGAGTGCAATGGCCACTCCCGGCCACTGCAGCCTCGGCCTGCTGGGCTCCGGCGATCCTTCCGCCTCAACCTTCCAAGTAGCTGGAATTACAGGCGTGCGCTACCACGCCCGGCTAATTTTTTGATTTATTGTAGAGATGAGGCCTCGCCTGCCCAGGCGGGTCTCGAACCCACGGGCTCAGGCAATCCACTCACCTCAGCCTCCTAAAGGCGCGGGATTATAGGCTGAGCCACCGAGCCTGGCTTCATACACAATTATTTATAAATAAATTCTATTTTGGGGGGTCCTCTTCTTATATAAACAGTACTGCTTTTCTATTTATCTTGAAAGTTCAATTCATTAGTCAGTAGTTTTCCTCAGTCATTTCCATTTTCCATGTTTGCCCTTGATAGTTTTTTGGGATTTGTTTGTTTGTTTTGTTTTTTGTGAGAGAAATATTTTACTAAACTAAATTTTATTATTATTATTATTTATTTATTTATTTTTTTTTGAGTTGGAGTCTCACTGTCACCCAGACTGGAGTGCAGTGGCCGCTCCTGGCCACTGGAGCCTCAACCTGCTGGTCTCCGGCGATCCTTCCGCCTCAGCCTTCCGAGTAGCCGGAATTACAGGCGCGCGATACCACGCCTGGCTAATTTTTTATTTATTGTAGAGATGAGGTCTCACCAAGTTGCCCAGGCGGGTCTTGAACCCGCAGACTCAGACAATCCACTCACCTCAGTCTCCCAAGGCACGGGATTACAGGCTGAGCCACCGAGCCCGGCTCAAACTAAATTTTATATGAGAACATTTTTTACCTCTGCTTCTTGCCTCTGTTACCTGTTTTCTTTTCCATATATGGGCTTATTTTTTTCTCTTTCTTCATTTCTACCTTTGGTATTAGAAAGTAAGTTAGCAGTATTTTGAAAATGTCCCTCAGGCATCATTTTAATATTACCAGTTGGCCTTTCTTGACATCTCTTTTGAGACTTTTCTTTTTTTCAGAAATGCAATTTCTTTACTGTTTATTAAAATGAATGTTTTAAATGTTTTAAACTGAGTTTTTAGATCATTATGTTGTAAGTTTTGGAATATAGTGGAAGGGACATGTGAGTTTTTAAAATTAGTGGAATGGCAATCATTTTGTTTTCTTTACGTATTTTCATATTTTATTTTTAGGAATGGTGGACTCATCTTTGGTTAAATGAAGGTTTTGCATCTTGGATTGAATATCTGTGTGTAGACCACTGCTTCCCAGAGTATGATATCTGGACTCAATTTGTTTCTGCTGATTACACCCGTGCCCAGGAGCTTGATGCCTTAGATAACAGCCATCCTATTGAAGTGAGCCCTACTTTCTAGCCATTGGCCTGTGACTGCTTTCATTTTCAATGAAATAAGTAATTTGTTATATAGGTACTTGGGACTCAGAAGAAGAGAAAAATCATATGGGTGATTTCACTTGTTTTTATAATTCATATTTCTAATCTTGAAAAGCCAACAAGCCTGGGTTCCAATTAACATTTCTTCTTAAGGTAGGCAATAGAAAAAATATGGTCTTTGTAGAGGTAGGTGCTATGTACCCATATAAATATGTTTCCATTTAATAGTATGGTAGAAATCAAACTTGATAAGTAACACTATGGTTCCATTATTTGTTTCAAGGAAAATTCTGGACATACTATTTTATTATTGTCATTGTCTGTTTTGTGCATATTTTAAGTCTCTTACTTAGCCTATCCTTGTTTCAGTTTATATGTACAAATGTTGTATTCAAAGAACTAGAGTGATAATCTTATTTTGACATATTTAATTTGAGTTACATTTAATTGTAGGTCATTACAATTAGTGCAAGAAAATCAAATGTTTTTTATCTCTCCAGTTCCTTCCTTATCCTCCCTACTCCAGCTCCCTCAAAGGTGAACAACCTTAGTGACTTGCTTCCCAGCAGAACAGTCAGGAATGGAACCCAGGCCCTGAGAGATGACAGGGATCGTATTATGTCTTTTACTGGCTTAGGGTTAGTTATTGCATTCTTTTGAGGATCATCGTTGTACATGATGAGTGAGCTAAAGGCAGAAAAATGTCTTGTGAGCCAGAAGGGTTTTCCTAGAAAGCTTTTTATGGAATTCAGTATTACAGGCTATCTGCTTCCTGTCATAACCCTGAATCACACTGTCTGCCAGGTCAGTGTGGGCCATCCATCTGAGGTTGATGAGATATTTGATGCTATATCATATAGCAAAGGTGCATCTGTCATCCGAATGCTACATGACTACATTGGGGATAAGGTAAAAAAGCAGTTTAAAAATCTTTCATTCTTTTATAGTGAAATCAAAGAGCTTTGCATGGAAAAAATATCTGATTTTATTGGATTAAGTTTCTAGATGATTTTTGACTTGTCTTCATTTCTTTTTAGTGAGGAAAAAGGATTGAGAATTCAATTTGTCTTAATTGACTACTGTGGTCTCTTAGATAAGTGATGTATGGGTATGGTTGTGGGTGGAGGTTGGAGGTTGATACAAAACTTAAAGCCGGGCTCAGTGGCTCAGCCTGTAATCCCACGCCTTGGGAGACTGAGGTGAGTGGATTGCCTGAGCCCACAGGTTTGAGATCCACCTGGGTATCTCGCAGGAGACCTCATCTCTACAATAAATAAAAAAATTAGCCGGGCACAGTGGCGCGCACCTGTAGTTCCAGTTACTTGGAAGGCTGAGGCAGAAGGATCGCCGGAGCCCAGCAGGTCGAGGCTGCGGTGGCCGGGAGCGGCCACTGCACTCTAGTTTGGGTGACAGAGTGGGACTCCAACTCAAAAACAAACAAACAAACAAAAAAACTTAAAAGCAAGAGTAGGAGGCAAAGAGTATACATTCGTACAGAAAAGGCAGCAGGCAGCAGAGGAATGTGTTTCAGTACATCTGATACTTGAGTATTTGAGTAAATTTGTTTTCGAGTACTATATGCAAATATAAATTCTGAGATCTGATCCTCCTTGATTTAAAAATTGTGTTTTCTCAGGACTTTAAGAAAGGAATGAACATGTATTTAACCAAGTTCCAACAAAAGAATGCTGCCACAGGTAATTTTTAATGACTTGAGACAGAAATGAAGAGAAAATGTCACCATATCTAGGATGGGACATTTTATTTTTGTTCTAAATGTTTAACTCAGGGTCAGGATTCATGTAATAAATAGGAAGTAAAATAGACTTATTTAAAGCCATGTACAGGTTGAGTATTCCTGATATGAAAATCCAAAATTTGAAATGCTCCAAAATCTGAAACCTTATAAGTGCTGTTATGATACTCAAAGGAAATGCTCACTGGTGCATTTTGTATTTTGTATTTTCAGATTAGGAATGCTCAACCAGTAAGTATAATGCAAATATTCCCAAATCCTAAAAAATCTGAAATTCAAAACACTCTGGCCCCCAAGCATTTTGGATAAGGGATACTCAACCCATAGTAAGTCATGAGGTCAACATGAATTAGGACTCATTATCCCTTTGGTCATCCTACAATATTCTGCTTTCCATAACTCAATATTTTGCCACTTTAAAGAACCTGAAGAGGGCTGAGTATGGTGACTCATGCCTGTAATTCCAACACTTTGGGACACCAAGGCAGTAGAATTGCTGAAACCAGGAATTTGAGGCCAGGTTGGACAACCCAGCAGGACCCCAACTCTATTTTTTTTTTTAAATCTAGCTAGACATGGTAGTATGCACCTCTAGTTCTAGCTACTTGGGAGGCTGAGGCAGGAAGATCGCTTGAGCCCAGAAGTTTCAGCCTACAGTGAGCTATGATCATGCCGCTGCATTCCACCTGGATGACAGAGCAAGACCCTGTCTCTAAAATTAAAAAAAGCATCTGAAGGGTTCCATTTACCTTTCCAGAGCTTGTTCTTTTGGTGATTGGTTGATAATTACCATTAAAACAGCTGTACACTAAAAATTTTTGCCTGGTGTGGTGCCTCATGCCTGTAATCCCAACACTTTGGGAGGTGTAGGTGAGAGAATTGTCTGAGCCCACAGGTTTGAGACCAGCCTGGGCAACATGGTGAGACCTTGCCTGTACAATAAATCAAAAAATTAGATGGGCATGGTGACACTTGCCTGTAGTTCCAGCAACTTGAAAGGCTGAAGCAGAAAGATCACCTGAGTCCAGCAGGTCAAGGCTGCGGTGGCTGTGAGCATGGGTGACAGAGTGAGACTCCAACTAAAAAAAAATTCCCAAAAATAATTATTTGAGTGAACTTACGAAACTACAGAGTTTCAGTGAAGTAATTCTTAAGTTTTTAATATAATGAATGGCCTATACTTTGCTGAATATTGGAGTTAAGAGAAAGAACAACAGGGGATAAGGATTGCTTGAATATGAAAAAAGAACCAGAGTTGGAGTTTTGAATTCTTCAGTGAACAGAAATAGTTTAAAAGACAGGAAGGTTTGTGGTAATGTCATTAGTATCTAATAGAATGATAAAATTCAGAGAGGCCGGACTATGAGCTGTTATTGAGGCTTACTGCCTCTGGATGGAGAATACAGTATCTGCTTCTCTGTTCAGGTCATGATGTAATCTTGACTATCACCACCTCCCCTTTTAAATTTCCATCTTGGTTTGTAGAATGGAGAGACATTCTGTTCCTTAAAACAGGCTGGGGAGAAATGTATTCTTGTAAATTTTATGATTCTTTTGCATGTACTTGTGTAATAAGTAAGAAAAGAACTTGGTGTTTTTATTTTTATGTATTTATTTTTTTTGAGGCGGGGTCTCACTGTGTTGCCCAGGCTGAAGTGCAATGGTACACTCATTGCCACCACAGCCTCGACCTGCTAGGCTCAGGCAATCCATCTGCCTCAGCCTTCCAAGTAGCTGAGGTGTACCACCACGCCCGGCTAATTTTTAAAATTTATTGTAGGTATTAGGTCTTACCAGGTTGCCCAGCTAATCTTGAATCCCTGAGCTCAGGCAGTCATCTTGCCTTGATCTTCCAGATCATGCATTACAGGCATGAGCCACTTCACCTGGCCTAAGAACTTGGTGCTTTAATTTAATTAATTTATTTATTTTTATTGTAGAGATGAGGTCTCACCAAGTTGCCTGGGCTGGTCTCTAACCCACGGTCTCAGGCAATCCACTCGCCTCCCCTTTCCAAAGTGCTGGGTTTACAGGCTGATCACCGAGCCCAGCCAAACTTGGTGCTTTTAAACCATAATGTTTAGCCAGGCATGGTGGCGTGTGCCTGTAGTTCCAGCTACTCGGAAGGCTGAGGTGGAAGGATCTCCTGAGCCTAGCAGGTCGAGGCTGCGGTGGCCAGGAGTGTGCCACTGTCCTCCAGCCTGGGTGATAGAGTGAGATTCCAACTCAAAAAATAATAATAAATAAATAAATCATAATGTGTATGTTTGTGTGTACACACACACACACACATACACACACACACACACACACACACACACACACACACCCCAGGTCTCTTAAAATGTTTCTGAGCTGGGGCCTGAGGGTCTGCATTTCTAGCAAGCTCCTTGGTGAATCCAGTACTATTAGTAGTTTATGGGCCACACTTTGAATAGCAAAGCTATTCAAACATTTTTGTTTGTTGTTTATGTTATTTATGAAAGAAAGACAGTTGGCAGTTCAAATGTATTTCCGTTACCATCCATGTCCTTCATCCTCTTACAGAGCTTCCAGTGCCTTCTGTCTATCCTCACTATTTTTCCCTTAATTCATGCCTCTATCATCTCTCCACTGGAATTCTGTAGTTGCCTGCTAACGTGCTACTTCTTGCCTTCCCCATTTCTTTCAATTTTATCTCTTAAACTAAGACTAGAATTATTTTTCTAAAGTGAATGCATTTGTGCAATGAGGGTGATACCTTCTGAGAAATGTGTCATCAGGTGATTTTGTCATTGTGCAAATGTCATAGAGTGCACTTACACAAAGCTAAATGGTATAACCTGTTGCTTCTAGAACACAAACCTATACAGCATGTTACTGTACTGAATACTGTAGGCCATTGTGACACAGTGGTAAGTATATGTGTGTCTAAATGTATCTAAACATAGAAAAGATAAAGTAGAAATACATGTAAAAGATGAAAAATACTACATCTATATAAGGCACTTACCATGAATGGAACTAACTGGAAGTTGTTCTGGGTTAGTCAGTGAGTGAATTCATTACCGTACATTCCTGTACACTTAGGCCACATGAAATCTATAAAAATAATTTATCCATCTTCAGTAATAAATTAACCTTAACTTGCTGTAATGTTTTTATTTTACTTTTTAATTTTTTAAACTTTTTTACTTTTGCTGGACACAGTGGCTCAAGCCTGTAATCCCGGCAGCACTTTGGGAAGCCCGAGCAGGAGAATTGTTTGAGCCCAGGAGTTTGAGACCAGCCTGGGCAATATAGTGAGACTTTGTGTCTATTTAAATTAAAAATAAAAATAGCTGACACTGGGCACTGCTAATGAGGTGGAGGATAAAGGGCACACAACCACCCACTGGGTACCATGTCTACTATTGGGGGGAGAGAGGGCTCACCTGCATGCAATTTACCTATGTAGCAAATCTTCACATGTACCCCTCAGCTAAATAAATAAATAAATAAACGTTTTGACTTTAACTCTTAGTACTTAGCTTAAAACACAAAAACGTTGCACTGTTGTACAAAGGTATTTTTTATGTCCTTATTTGATAAGCTTTTTTCTACTTTTAATTTATTTTATTTTTTACTCTTTAAATTTTTTTTGTTAAAAACTAAGACATAAACACACACATTAACCAAGACCTGCACAGGGTCAGGATCATCAATATTGCTGTCTTCTGTCTTCCCATCTTGTCCCACTAGGAGGTTGAAACACACAGGGAACTGTTATATACTATGATAATAGTGCCTTCTGGAATACCTGAAGGATCTGCCTGAGGCTGTTTTGCAGTTAACTTTTTTTATTAGTAGAAGAAATTCTCTCTAAGATAACTATGAACAGTATTGTATAGTAAATGCATAAGCCAGTAAGGTAGTCATTTTATTCTCAAGGATCATATACTGAACATAACTGTGTGTGCTGTACTTTCATGTGACCGGTAGCATAACACAATAAGATCATTTATACCAGCATCACCTGAATGAATGCATTGTGCTGTGATATTACAGCAACTATGATGTCACTAGGTGATAGGAATTTTTCAGCTTCATTATAGCATAATGGGATCACTGTCACATGTGCAGTCTGTCACTGATGGAAAACATCATTATGCAGTACATAACTGTATCCACTTGTGTCACTCGGCTGATTAAAAATACTTGAGAGAGCCGGGCTCGGTGGCTCAGCCTGTAATCCCGCGCCTTTGGGTGGCTGAGGTGAGTGGATTGCCTGAGCCCACGGGTTCGAGAC
>NW_007121329.1:86727-110047 GCF_000164805.1 Carlito syrichta
GAAGGATCGCCGGAGCCAGCAGGTCGAGGCTGCGGTGGACGGGAGCAGACACTGCCCTCCAGTCTGGGCGACAGAGTGAGACTCCAACTCAAAAAAAAAAAAAAAAAATACTTGAGACACTATATTGCCTTCATGATAAGGTTTGTACTTTTTAAGCTGTACGGTCTTGACCATTTCAGCTACTGCCTACTTTTTTAGCCTCAACTCCTGTTACTCCCAATATGTGCCCTCTTTGTTCTTCAGCTTATTGAACATATTGCTGTTGTTGCTGTTCTTCTGTCTTATACGTTCCTGTTTGTACATAGACCATCTACTCTGCTTGGAATGCCTCTTTCCCCTTGCCTGTCTAATGAACAATTCATCTCCAAGATGCAGACCAAAAGTCCCCTCTTGTGAACTTTTTATTTTCTTTGGTTGTTTCTTGAAGTGCTTTTACTTTGTGCATGCCACCATTAGAGTATATATCACATTGTATTGCTATTTTGTTTTCCCTACTGCCAGTGATGTTTGAACACAGGAGTTTTATTTCATTGAATATTTTTAAACTTTGGTTAATTGAATTGATATAATGGTTTAAAATTTGTGAGTGATTGTTTAGTAGTGATCTTGAACATGTTTCTGTTTCTTATTTGAACTCATCTGTTTGTCTTTATAATGTGTAGTTTTTCATATAAATTGGAATTATTAAGTACATCTTAGAATAAAAAGACTAGTTTTTATAATAGAATCTACTTAGTTGCAGGGAGAGGGGTTGACAAGGCCAATGTTAGTTTGGCCCACTGTTTCCTTAACTTGAAAGAACCAAAGTATTAGTCAGCAGTGTCAAGAGTTAAGTAAAATTTCTTGTTTATTTAGGAAAATAAAAATGCAAACATTTTAGATTATTATTGTTTGTGTTTATCTTCTAGAGGATCTTTGGGAAAGTTTAGAAAATGCTAGTGGTAAACCTATAGCAGCTGTGATGAATACCTGGACCAAACAAATGGGATTTCCCCTCATTTATGTGGAAGCTGAACAGGTAAACATATATGAAGTCTTTCCATTTGTCTGACATTATATGAAATGGAATTCAGTACAAATGTATCAAATTTGCTTTTCTGTACTTTAAGTGTTCTAGTGACATTTAAACCAGCTCTGGTAGTCTTTTCTCAGTGACTTCAGCTGCCCCGCATCATTAAAATTATACATGCTTAAGATAGAAAACAAAATGTCGTCTATTCATACTGTTCCCAGGGAAGACACTGAAAATTTATTGATATAATTCTAAAATCACCAAGTGGGGTTTATTCTAGGACCGCAAGATTGATTTAACATTTTTTTAAAAAGTGTATTGATTCATAATTACCATAGTAACAGAATCAAGTAAAAAGACCACATAATTACCTGATTACTTGTAGAAAAAGTATTCAGTAAAATTCAGCCCACGCCACCATGCCTGGCTAATATTTTGATTTATTGTAGAGATGAGGTCTTGCCATGTTGCCCAGGCTGGTCTCGAAACCCTGAGCTCTGGCAATCCTCTCTCCTCTGCCTCCCAAAGTGCTGGGATTACAGACAAGCATGAGCCACCATGCCCAGCTCAGAGCACACTTTTAAGAGCATAATAGAGTATCAGAACAGAGGACTCTAATAGTACACTTCTTACCAGTGTTATTGAAACTTAGTTAACTTTTCCATCCCACTACTTTCAAGATCTTGGTTTCTTTGTATAGGAGAGTTCTGTAACATATGTTATCTTGATTATTATCTGTCACTTTGCTCTAATTCTGAATCAATGTAATTTGAAAGCTTTTGATTTTTTAAGGAAATGTGTATGATATATAACTATTCAGTAGCAGTGTTGACATTCATTAATAGTTTCTTGTGGCATCAAAATGGCAATTACTTTATCGCTTAAATTTTTTTTTTTTGAGTTGGAGTTTCACTCTGTTGCCCAGACTGGAGTGCAGTGGCCACTCCCGGCCACCGCAGCTCGACCTGCTGGGCTCCAGTGATCCCTCCGCCTCAGCCTTCCGAGTAGCCAGAATTACAGGCATGCGCTACCACGCCCGGCTGATTTTTTTTTTTTATTTATTGTATAGATGAGGCCTCGCCAAGTTGCCCAGGCAGTTCTCGAACCCGCGGGCTCAGGCAATTCACTCACCTCAGCCTCCCAAAGGCGCGGGATTACAGGCTGAGCCACCGAGCCCGGCTTGTAGTCTCACTCTGTTGCCCAGGCTGGAGTGCGGTGGCATGGATGCTCACGACCACCCCAGCGTTGACCTGCTGGGCTTAGGCAATCCTTCCGCCTCAGCCTTCTAAGTAGTTGGAACTATAGGCATGCGCTACCGCGCCTGGCTAATTTTTTAAAAATTTATTGTAGAGACGAGGGCTCGTAAAGTTGCCCGGGCTGGTCTCGAACCTGTGGGCTCTGGTAATCCACTCGACTCAGCCTCCCAAAATGCTGGGATTACAGGCTGAGTCATCGAGCCCGGCCCTTAATTTTTCAAATTTGTTTCTTGCAGTCAGTTTATCCATGAAGGCCATTAGCCCAATTTTACATTTGACTTAGGTGGTCTTAAATTTATTATATCTTGTGTTATTTGAAATCTTCAAAGATGTAGTTACTAATGATAAATGAAACAAATGGCTGCATATTGTTTAAGTGATTTTTAAACATATGTACTTGCCATTTTTACTTCTGACTTTCTAGTTACTTTCAGCTTCACCTCAACACATACTTTTTGTGTTTCATTGCAAAGTCCATCCTTTGCAACAAGATGTGTTTCTTTCATATTTATCAAGCATTCCAAAAATTTCCGTTCTTTCATGTTTACTGAGTATGTAAATATTGAATCTACATGCTAATCTAATGTTGCCTTTCTTAGAAGTGGAAAAAGAGACATATCCTTTCTCTATAAAGATTAGTAGAACTTGATACAGTATTAGTTATTGTATAGAATTTGAAAACTTAAATACTTTAATGCTTTTAGGAAGATACCAGTGGATAATCTCTTCTGGGGTTGAGGGAGTGGTAAGTTACATAGAACTTGGCTTTTTATTTAGAGTGTTGTTGTTTTGAAGCCTTTTTTTTTTTGAGTTGGAGTCTCACTCTATTGCCCAGGCTGGAATGCAGTGGCACACTCACGGCCACCACAGCCTCCAACTGCTGGACTCAGGTGATACTTCTACCTCAGCCTTCCAAGTAGCTGGAATTGCAGGTGTGCGCTACCATACCCAGCTAATTTTTTGATTTATTGTAGAGGCGAGGTCTCGCCAGGTTGCCTAGGCTGGTCTCAAGCCCTTGGGCTCAGACAGTCCTCTCACCTCAGCCTCCCAGAGTGCTGGGATTATAGGCTTGAGCCACCATGCCTGGCAGTCACCATTGTATTTTGTGTACTCGTGAGACATTTGATTGCACTAGTTCCACCATCTACTTTGTCACAGAGATGTTATCCCCTTTTAAAAAAGAATGTGTTGGTACTATTATAGCCTTTGTTTTGCTTCTTTAGGTAGAAGATGACAGATTATTGAGGCTGTCCCAAAAGAAGTTCTGTGCCAGTGGACCATATGTTGGTAAGCAAATGGCTAAGTGGAAGCTGATGAATGAATTTGGGTACCATACCAGAGTGTTCTAATAGGATGTAACCATACATTTTTAAATAGTTTTAACAGACTTTACTAAAAATGAGATGAAAGTAGAATAAAAATTGAAATTCAGGAAATCAAAAAAGATTCACAAGCTATTTGTAGTGTTTAATCACTTTTCTAGTTTTTGAAATTCCGTGTTTTTGTGTGTTATTGGAGGTTATTATGAGTGAAGAAGGGTAGTCATACCCAGGAAGTGGTATCTCTAGGCTTATGCTCCAAAGGAAGACTTAGTACATGTTTGTGTGGGTGGTTAATTTTTGAAAAATACTCTTGGACATAATAAGTAAATAAATAGATAAAGCCCAGTGATTATTTAGATTTATTATGCACCAGCACTATAACTACCTCTTCTTGCTTTATATTCTCAGCATCCTTCTATGATAGGTGGTAATATTTTTATTTTACAGATGAGGGAGCCAGGGCATAGCCAAGTCAGTTAAATTGCTCAAGGTCACCACAGAGTGGGAATTCAGACAGAATAGTAGCACTCCATGAGTTTATGCTTATAACTACTATTTTCAAATATTTCTGTAGACTTTTTTTTTCTTTTTGAGTGTGAGTCGCACTCTGTCACCCAGGCTGAAGGGCAGTGGCATGCTCCCAGCCACCATAGCCTTGACCTGCTGGGCTCAGTTGATCCTTCTACTTAAGCCTTCCAAGTAGCTGGAACTACAGGAATGCACCACCACACCCAGCTAATGTTTTGATTTATTGTAGAGATGAGGTCTCTCCAAGTTGCCCAGGCTGGTCTCGAACCCATGGGCTCAGGCAATCCTCTCACCTCAGCCTCCCAAAGTGCTATGATTATAGGTGTGAGCTACCATGCCTGGCATTTTTTCTTTCTTTTTTTTTTTTTAGAGACAGTATCTCACTCTGTCGCCCAGGCTGCTAGGCTGGAATACAGTGGTACATCCTTGGCTCACTATAGCCTCAACCTTCCTCCTGCTTTAGCCTCCCAAACAGCTGACTACAGGTGCATGCCACCATGTCCTGCTTATTATTATTATTTTTTTTTTGTAGAGATGGTATCTTGCTATGGTGCCCAGGCTGGTCTCAAATTCCCAGCTACAAGTAAGCCTCCCAAAGTGTTGGTATTACAGGCATGAGCCACTACAGTTGACCTCATTACTCTTTTACCTATAAAACTTTACTCAGGAAATTAAAGATTAAGTAAAAAAAAGAATCAAGAAGTAAAGTGTTTCTCTCTACCTGTCTTATTTTCTTTAAAACAGTAGTTGTCCACAGAGGGGGGGTATATATCAGAATTATCATTGTTCTTTTCATGCTCCACCCACCAAAATCTGTGCCTTCCACTTGGGTTAAAAGGTATGAGGTATGGGCTTCTATTCTTAACCTGCCTTAGTGTTTGGAATTACTCTTTTTTTTTTTTTTGAGTTGGAGTCTCACTCTGTTGCCCGGACTGGAGTACAGTGGCCGCTCCCGACCACCGCAGCCTCGACCTGCTGGGCTCCGGCGATCCTTCCGCCTCAGCCTTCCAAGTAGCCAGAATTATAGGCATGCGCTACCACGCCCGACTGATTTTTTGATTTATTGTAGAGATGAGGTCTCGCTGCCCAGGCGGGTCTCGAACCCGCGGGCTCAGGCAATCCACTCACCTCAACCTCCCAAAGGCGCGGGATTACAGGCTGAGCCACCGAGCCTGGCTTGGAATTACTCTTTTAAGAAACACATCTAACAAGTTAGGTGACAGGTTTATTATCCATAAATCCTACGTGTCACAGTTGCCATTTTCTGCCTCATGCATGTAATTACATTGTAGTACTGACAGATTTTATGGGTTTTTCTAATGCTCTATGATCAATATAGGTGGTGTTAAAACCTGAAATATTCCAGTGATGGGAAATTTTAATTTATGGTTTATCCTGATAGCATAAGCTATGTTATTGAAATAGCTCCACTAATGTACTTGGTAAAGACTCTCTGTTTGGTATCTTAATTCAAAATCTTTTTGCTGTCTGATATCTCAGACAGTGTTTCTCTCTTACAAAAGCTTTGGCTTTTAGATATGAGCCCTCTGTGATGGAATACAATAGCTCCTAGGCTGTATCCTGTCTATCACAACAATAAAAACTAACCCTTCAGTGTTTCAGCAGTGTGTACAACCATTAAGGAAGGACTGTACCTTAAAATTTATTTTTAAATGCCATATGAGACATTTTACCTACCAACTCAAAAAATTATTTTTTCTTTAAGTTAGGGTCTTAATCTGTTGCCCAAGCTAGAGTGCAATGGCACAATCACTGCAGACTTGACCTCCTGGGCTAAGGCAATCCTCCCCCGTCACCCTCTCTAGTAGCTAGGACTACAGGCATGTACCACTACCCCCACCTAATTTTGTAATTTTTTATAGAGATGGCATCTTGTTGTGTTGCCCAAGCAGGTCTCAAACTCCTGGCCTCAAGTGATCCTTCTGCTTTGGCCTCCTAAAGTTCAGGGATTACAGGCCACTGTGCCCGGCCCCTACTCAGAATTTAACAGTAAAATCATTGTTATCTTTATTGCTCTATAAAGGGAAAACAGTAATTAAGTTTAAATCATTGCATTTGTGATTCTACCAGTGAGTTAACTGCTCTCTTTTTTTAGACTATTGTGTGATTTTGTTAGTAAATTATTTCTTCGTTTACACTAATAGTCTTAATACCATTGAAGAATGAGCTGAACAGTTAAACTGAAGCCCTTGGTTAAGATACTACCAGTCCTTTCTCCCCACTCCACCTTCCATTTCTTCTAGTGCAAAATTATTTTTGAAGTTTTCTATTTGTTCTTCTTTTGCTTAGGAGAAGACTGTCCTCAGTGGATGGTTCCTATCACAATCTCTACTAGCGATGATCCCAACCAGGCCAAGCTAAAGATTCTAATGGACAAGCCAGAGATGAGTGTGGTCTTGAAAAATGTCAAACCAGACCAATGGGTTAAGGTAAGTCCAGAAAAGACATAGCCGTTTTTTTTTTTGAGTTGGAGTCTCATTCTGTCACCCAGACTGGAGTGCAGTGGCCACTCTCGGCCACTGCAGCCTTGACCTGCTGGGCTCCGGCGATCCTTCTGCCTCAGCCTTCCGAGTAGCTGGAACTACAGGCGTGTACTACCACACCCGGCTCATTTTGATTTATTGTAGAGATGAGGTCTTGCCAAGTTGCCCAGGCGGGTCTCGAACCCGCGGGCTCAGGCAATCCACTCACCTCAGCCTCCCAAAGGCAGGGGATTACAGGCTGAGCCACCGAGCCCGGCTGTATAGCCATTTTTTAATTTTACCTAAATTGATTTCTCTCGCTTACTGTATGCATTTTGTGGCTGGCTTTACATTCCGCTGCTTCAGTTGAGACAAGGATTTTCAAAGAAAAAACATTTCTAAACTTGTCTTTGTGAAATTTCGGGCCAATTTTCAAATAGTATTATCCAGACATTTGCCCTTATAAGTAAGGGGGTGGTAGACAAACAAATAAAAAGGGATAGGACTAAAAAGGACACATACAGCAGACTGTGTATAATGTTCCATTAACCAAAACATTTGTAGTCTTGCAACTTCAGACTGCCCTGTCATTATAATGACTTGTTAACTTCAATATGTTGTCATCATATGTGTACAGCTATAATCAAGTGAGACCAGACATATATTATAATCAGTTTGTTTTAAAGCCATTTCATAAAAAGACCAGTGGATAAAGGTTATTTTTCCTTATTTTCTACTCTGTACCTTTCATAATAAAAGTATTTACCTCTTCTAACAATTGTATGTTCCTAGTAGGAAGAATTATACATTATGTCAGACTTTTGTGCCTTTTTATTTTTTTATTTTTTTTTTGAGACAGAGTCTTGCTCTGTCACCCAGACTAGAGGGCAGTGGCACTATCATGGCTCACTATAGTTAACCTCAAACTCCTGAGCTCAAGTGATCCTTCTGCCTCAGCCTCCTGGGACTACAGAAATGCACCGCCATACTTTGCAAATTAAAAAATTTTTTATTTGTAGAGATGGGGTATTGCTATGCATCTAGGCTGATGTGCTTTTTTAAAAAAAAGCCATTTTTGACTGGGTACAGTGGCTCAAGTCTGTAATCCCAGCACTTCGGGGGCCAAGGTGAGAGGATTACCTGAGTCCAGGGGTTTGAGACCACTCTGGGCAACTTGGTGAGACCTCGTCTCTACAATATATCAAAAAATTAGCCAGCATGGTAGCATGTACCTGTAGTTCCAGCTACTTGGAAGGCTGAAGTAGAAGGATCGCCTGAGCCTAGCAGATCGACACTGGAGTGACTGTGAACATGGCTCTGCACTCCAGTCTGGGCGACAGAGTGAGACTCTGACTCAAAAAAAGAAAAGCTATTTTTCTGTTTTAATTTTTTGAATATATATTTAAAATATGCTCGGTGGAATATTGTATTACCATTTGAAATTATAATCTGGAAGGTTATATAACAATGTGAAAAAAATTTTATGAATGAGAAATGTAAAAAAAATAGATTAAAACTTTTTTGTGTATGCTGGGATCTCACTTTATTGCCCAGGTTGGAATACTGTGGCGCCATCACAGCTTATTGCAGCCACCACCTCAGTGCCACCATTCCTGAGTGTATTTTTAAAATTTTTTTATAGAAATGAGATTTCACTGTTATCTAGGCTGGTCTCAAACTCCTGGGCTCAAGTGATCCTCCCACTTCACCCTCCCAAAGTGCTGGGATTACAAGTGTGAGTGACCATGCCCAGCCTAAAATTTTTAAAATAGAGATAAATTATAAATATAGAATAAGTATTTTCTGTAACCCTAAAACTGAAATTAGACGTAGAAATTTATTCACATTATTTTCTCCCCCGCGCTGTTCTTATACTGTCCCTCACTTTGGCCCTCACTATTTCAAGTTTCCTTTTCCTTTTTTCTTTTTTTTTGAGTTGGAGTCTCACTGTGTCGCCCAGACTGGAGTGCAGTGGCCATTCCTGACCACAGCAGCCTGTACCCCTGGGCTCCGGCGATCCTTCCGCCTCAGCCTTCCAAGTAGCTGGAGCTACAGGTGCGCGCTACCACGCCCGGCTAATTTTTGATTTATTGTAGAGATGAGGTCTCGCCAAGTTGCCCAGGTGGGTCTCGAATCCGTGGGCTCAGGCAATCCACTCACCTCAGTCTCCCAAAGCACGGATTACAGGCTGAGCCACCGAGCCCAGCTAAATTTCCTTTTTCTTTTGCTTCTGTATTCATTTTTGACAATTGTTTTCTATTTTTATGTGTTGACTTGTTTTAATCCCCATTAGTTAGCATATGTAGTTTTAGTTGTTTTTCATCCAGGTATATCTAAAACCAAAACTCCTTTTACTCATATAAAAGATTGACTTAAAAACAAAATGGAACTCTTTAATGGTACTTATTGAATACCTTTTCAGTTAAACTTGGGAACAGTTGGCTTTTATCGGACCCAATACAGCTCTACCATGCTGGAAAGTTTATTACCAGGCATTCGTGACCTTTCTCTGCCCCCCGTGGATCGACTTGGATTACAGAATGACCTCTTCTCCTTGGTGAGCATCTGTGATTAAAGTAATATGATGGATTTTGTTGATTAAAGGATTTTGTTTTTCCTGGCTTGTCTGAAACATAATTAGAAGAATATGGTTCTTCTTGAAGGTTAAAAACACCTTTGGGACTAAAACATATGACTAACAATTAATATGATAAGATCGAGCCTATGTAATCTACTAGAAGCAAATCCCATTTCACTATTCCTAAGCCAGTTTTCTGCAACTATCTTTAGTTAAACTATCCTCCGTAAGGTAAAAAATTCATTTCTTTTTTATGGAAATACGTATGAGCCTTGAAGGACTATCCCTACTGATATGCTTTTTAAATAGTTAATTCAGAGTGATTCTATGTTTTTCTAAAATAGTGTTTCTACTTTTCTGGGAAAGCTAGAATTTTTTTTGGTTTTTTTTTTTTTTAGTTGGGGGTTCTCATTCTGTCTCCTAGTCTAGAGTGCAGTGACACACTCATGGCCACCCCAGCATCGGACCTTCTGGGCTCCGATGATCCTTCTGCCTTAGCCTTCCAAGTAGCCAGAACCACAGGCGCGCTCTACCACGCCGGGCTAATTTTTGATTAATTGTAGAGACAAGGTCTTGCCAAGTTGCCCGGGGTTGGTCTTCGGCCTGTGGGCTCAGGCAATCCACTCACCTCACCTCCCAAAGTGCTGGGATTACAGACTGAGCCACTGACCCTGGCCAAAAGCTAAAATTTTTAAACATTGCATTATTACTCAAATTATAGGCCATTAGCTTTAGAATTATATTTCTATTTGGCTTTGTTCCAGAAAGGATTTACAGCAGCAATTAGTTTATTATCCTTATGACTCCAGCATAGATTAGGTAGTTTCTAAGTGTCTCTGACTATGATAAATTGTCATAGTTCTGCTATTGTGTTCCTTTAAATTGGACTTAAAATTTTCCCCCCCCCTGCAGTCACTGGTTTTAGATTCCTTCTTATAGTTGTATAAACACAGATTAGCACTGATGCACAAGACCTCACATCTGCTGATCTCATTGCTGAGAGACCTGTCCCCAGGAGAGTTGGCTGTTTGTGCAGTTGGCTGCTGAAACAGAAGTTCTTTTTCCCAGCTCCATTAGTTGGTTTTGAAAGAACTCTGAATTTGTAGTGCCTTCCAGTTTGCATTCTTTTAGAAATGAGTAAAGGCTTAAGTTGACACAGTTTGCTGGTCCAGCTTTGAAAGAACCTCTGTCAAAAACCAAAGCCCAAACTATTTTTGCAATTTTTCTGAAAGTAAGAAATTTTTCAAAACAAAAACAAAGCCAAAGCTCTAGAAACTGAGTAGAAATAGAAAGCTACTTTTTTGTTGTTCCCAAATTAGTGGGGTTTTAGTGTAATTTTTAAAAGTAGTTCTTTTATAAATAGCAAAGAAATAACTAAGGAATGTTGTCAGAATAGGATTTTTATTCTAACAGTGTTCTGACCTTATATAGTCCTATTTCCTTAAACCAAAGAAATTGCTAGCAGTAGAGAATGCCAAAAATGCATGCCTGTTTTTTGTTTTGTTTGAAGACTAGATTAATTTATGTTTTGTCCTATGCTAGGCTCGAGCTGGAATCATTAGCACTGTAGAGGTTCTAAAAGTCATGGAGGCTTTTGTGAATGAGCCCAATTATACCGTGTGGAGCGACCTGAGCTGTAACCTGGGGATTCTGTCAACTCTCGTGTCTCACACAGACTTCTATGAGGAAATCCAGGAGTTTGTGAAAGATGTCTTTTCACCCATAGGGGAGAGGCTGGGTTGGGACCCCAGACCTGGAGAAGGTAATGGATGTGCTGAATGGGGAAGAATCCATCAGAAATTGGTGCTTTTTTACTTTGGTTAGCAATATCATTGACAACATCTTTGTATCTGCTGGATGCTGTTGTTTATTCAGTGAGTCAAAAATGAAGACTTAAGTGTTTTAAACCTGCTGATAAAATTACATGGGTTACCAACATACAAACAGTAGTGGTTATATGTGTTCATTGCTAAATATAATTTGTGTGCAATGGGGGAAATAAAAGTCTTTTATAGAGTTCCAAAGGCCCATTTGTACTTAAGAAAAGCCAGAGGGAATTTTGGATTTTTAAAAATTTTTACCATAAATAGCAAGCACCTTTTGTACAACTTGTAAAGGTGCTGGGAGGCACAGGGGCCAACTTTCTGAATTAAGGGAAAGTATTTGCTGTCTACATGTGTCCTCTCTTCCATGATTGTTTCTGTAGTCATACATTTACTCTTTTTGCTGTATTTTAAATGTTGGGAATGGTGATTTGAAGGCTTTAGATATAATTATTTTCTACCTCCTGCTGATAACTAAAGGTGGTATTTCCTCCTGACCAGTCTTGATCTGAAATGGAAATCTCTTGGAATAAGAACAATAGGAACAGAACCTCAAGCTCTGTGTCTTTCCTTCAGTGATTCAGCAAATATTTATGCAGTTAGTAAATGCCATCTACTATTTTATGAGCTGGTGATATACCAGCAAACAAAACATTGCCCTTTGTGGCTTATATTCTAATGGGAGACACAGTAAACAATTAGATATAGAATGTTCTAGGTGACAGCAAGTACCTCCAAGAGAAATAAAGTCAGTAGGCAAGGCATATCAAGAATACTAGGCCACTGTTTCTTTTTTTTTTTGAGTTGGAGTCTCACTCTGTCACCCAGGCTGGAATGAAGTGGCATGCTGCACAGCCACCACAGCCTTGATCTGCTGTGCTCAGGTGATCCTTCTGCCTCAGCCATCCAAGTAGCTGGAACTACAGGCACGCACCACCATGCCTACCTAATTTTTTGATTTATTGTAGAGATGAGGTTTTGCCAAGTTAAATTAAAAAAACAAAATTAGCTGAGTGTGGTGGCACATTCCTGAAGATCCAGCTACTTGGAAGTCTGAGGTAAAAGGATCGTCTGAGTCCAGCAGATTGAGACTGTAGTGGCCATGAGCTTGCCATTGTACTCCTGCCTGTACAACAGACTCCAACTCAAAAAACAAAACAAACAAGCAAAAAACACAAAGGCTATTTCAATAATCCATTTAAGGTACTAGTTGCATTTCATATTTAGAGTTGGTAAGGTCTGTGTATATTTTGAAGCTAGAACTGAAACTATTTGATGAATGTTAAGTGGAGAGAAAGAGTCGTCACATTTTGCTCAAAACTGAATGAGATCAACTAGGGACTGAGTATAGATGGAGAAAGGAGATCTGAGGACTGGGTCCTAGAGAAGTCCAGAATTTAGAGACTGGATAGAAGAAGAGTCAGCAAAGAAGACTGACTGGCCAGTGAGTTCGGAAGAGAACCAGGAGGGAGAAGGGTGGCCTGGAACTTAAAGTAGATTAATGCAAAGGGACTGTGGTCAGCTGTGTCAAATGCTACTCTAAGTCAAGCAAAATGATGGAGAATTAATACTACATTTAGCGAGTTTTGCTGAGTGGCAGGGAACAGTAATGGGTTCCCCACTTTGGGATGGGCTCTCCAGAATGGGAAGAAGGAGATGGGACACAGCACATTTAGACAATGTTTTAAGTTTTGCTGAAAAGAGGGTCGAATTAAAGGGGTGGACCTGAGAGAGGTGGGATGTCAGGGAGATTTTATAACACTTTTCAGTCAGTAAAAATAATTCAGTAGTAATGGAAAAATTCATGTTGTGAGAGAGAGGAGTTACTGCTGTAGTGACTGCTATCAATAATTGAGAGGAGTTGGGATCTAGTGTGGAAGTCAAGGAGCTGGCTTAAGAGAGAAGCACAGATTCTCAGTAACAAGGCAGAGTAAGTGTGTGACACAGATACAGGCAAGTTAGTGGATGTTGCCTTCTCTCTCGTGCTGACAATTTGTGAAACCTTTTCAGTAGAAGGAGAATGCTTTTAGTGTGCTGACTGTACAGATGGGAGAGTCAAACATAGCAAAGCAATAAAACACTGCCTTTATCACACAGCAAGTTAGTACCAGAGCCAGAATGATAAGTTACTTCTTGTAGGAATTGTCACAGTATGTAGTTGATCACCTGTGGTTTTCTTAAAATTATTTTTTATTGAATTATACTGCAAAATGCATAATTTAAATGTTTAAGTTCCATGACTTTCGGCAAATGCATACAACATTTCCATTACCCAGAAAGTTGGCTGAGGTTCCTTCCCTGTCACTTGAGCTTCCCCTGCCCACCCCACACCAGCACTGTTCTGACTTCTTTCACTGTAGATTAATATTGTCTCTTCTACTTTATATAAATAGAATCATATAATGTGTGTTCTGTTCTTATATCTGGCTTCTCTCAGCATAATATCTTTGAGATATATCCAGGTTTACTGCATTTTGTTTGTTGTACTGTTGCAGTCCATCAGATTTGTGTGCTAATGTTAGCTTTTTTTTGAGATATAATTCACAGACCATAAAAAAATCGCCCTTTTAGTCAGGTGCAATGGATCACACTTGTAATCCCGGCAGTTTGGGAGACCTAGGTGGGAGAATAGCTTGAGGCCCAGGAGTTCAAGACTAACCCGAGCAACATAGTGAGACCTCATCTCTACAAAAATAAAAACTAAAAAGTTAGCCAAGTGTGGAGGCATGTATCTGTAGTCCTGGCTAAGGCAACAGGATTCCTTGAGCCAGGAGTTCAAGGTTCCAGTGGGCTATGATCGAGCCACTGGTGCTTCAGTCTGGGTGAATAGAGCAAGATTTTAGGGGAGGAAAAAAAATTACCCATTCAAAGTATACAAATCAGTGTGGATATTTCACATAAATGGAATTGTATAATAAGTGATGTTTTGTGTCTGCTTCTTTCACTTAGCATAATGTTTTCTTTTTTTTTTTTTTTTTTTTTGACTTGGAGTCTCACTCTGTCACCCGGGCTGGAGGCAGTGGTACACTCACGGCCACCGCAGTCTTGACCTGCTGGGCTCAGGTAATCTTTCTGCCTCAGCCTTCCAAGTAGCTGGAACTACAGGCACGCGCCACCACACCCGGCTAATTTTTTGATTTATTGTAGAGAGTGCAGTCTCTCCAAGTTGCCCAGGCTGATCTCGAATCTGTGGGCTCAGGCAGTCCTTTCACCTCAGCCTCCCAAAGTGCTGGGATTATAGGTGTGAGCTACTGCACCCGGCCGAGTATAATGTTTTCAAGGTTTATCTGTGTTGTAGCATGTATTAGTACTTCATTCCTTTTTGTAACTGAATAATATTCCATTGTGTAGATATACCACATTTCATTTATCTATTCATTCTTGGTTGCTTTTGGATTGGTTCCACTTTTTGGCTATTATGAATTCTGCTATGCACATCTTTGTACAGGTTTTGTTTGTTTGTTTGAGATTTTTGTTTGTTGTTTGTTTTAGTGATGGGGCTTCACTATGTTGCCCAGGCTGGTCTCCAACTCCTGGGATAAATTGATCATCCCAACTTAGCCTCCTGAGTAGCTGGGACTATGTACTTGAGCCATCACACCCGGCTCTGTGTACTGATTTTTGGGTAGACATATGCTTTCTTTTGGGTATATACCTAAGAGTAAAATTGCTAAGCCATATCATAACTCTTTGTTTAACCTTTTGATGAACTGCCAGATTGCCTTTTAAGTGGCTTCACCATTTTACATTCCCACCAGTAACGTTTGAGGGTTGCAATTTCTCCACATCTTTACCAACACTTGCTATTATCTGTCTTTTTTTATTATAGTCATCATAGTGGTTGTGAAGTGGTATTTCATGGGGTTTTGATTTGCATTTTTAAAAATAACTAATGGTGTTGAAACATCTTTTTTTTTTTTTTTTTGAGTTGGTGTTTCACTCTGTTGCCCAGGCTGGAGTGCAGTGGCATGCTCACAGCCACCCCAGCGTCGACCTGCTGGGCTCAGGCAATCTTTCCATCTCAGCCTTCCAAGTAGCCGGAAATACAGGCACGCCCTACCATGCCTGGCTAATTTTTAATTTATTGTAGAGACAAAACCTCACCAAGTTGCCTGGGCTGGTCTTGAATCCATGGGCTTAGATAATCCACTTGCCTCGGCCTCCCAAAGTGCTGGGATTACAGGCTGAGCCACCAAGCCCAGCTGAAAAATCTTTTTATGTGTTTATTGGCCATTGTATATCTTTGGTAGAATGAATCAATCAAATTTTCATTTTAAAAATCTAAAATTTCAGTTTATTATATACAGAGCATACTAGTTCCATGTGTGACTTTTCTCTGAGCCTTGGGTCAAAACTGCATGATGTAAGCCTATTCTTTTCACATACAATCCTTAGCAGTGTAATTAACCAGACTGAGTAAACATTTAGTATATTCAGATAGTTGACATTTGTCACTATAAAGTCAGCAATTTATTTGCTTGTCTAGTCTGTTCAGCATTTTTCTTATGATTTGATAAATGTTAATCAAATGTTCTCAAGAGTTAAGGCAATTGATTGTGCTTGTTCAAGACTGTAGACTTGGCATAACACAATTATAAGATATCTAGAAGGCAGATTTGTAAAAATGGGCTGTTTGAGTAGCTCTGTCTCTTTTACTTTTCAATCAGGTCATCTAGATGCGCTCCTGAGGGGTTTGGTTCTGGGAAAACTAGGAAAAGCAGGACATAAGGCCACGTTAGAAGAAGCCCGTCGTCGATTTAAGGACCATGTGGAAGGAAAACAGATTCTCTCTGCTGATCTGAGGAGTCCCGTAGGTTTTCCTAATAAATTTCCTTGATTTATGAGTGACTGCATCATTCCGTGAAGCATGGAACTTTTAAAATAGTAACCAAAACTGACCTAAGAACTGACCCACAAACCACGTCTGACTCTGTTTTGATATATGCTACGTAGGTGGTTTGTAGCCAACTTCTCATTTGTTTAAAGTTTCCCAGTCAGCACTGCAGTGCTGAAAGGTGATTAGCTCTGCACATTCCTGAGAGAGATGGTGTACTCTGCTGTTTTGACATGCTGTCTACTTTTGTGGTTGTACATGGGGCTGTTAGCTTCTCACCACAATTTTTATGTAACATCTAAGTATAACTGTTGGCAATTTTTTCAACTTGTTTTCTGTTTTTTTGTAAAATTACAATACTTGAAACAAGATACTTGTAATCAAATAATCAAATGCCTTCTTTTATGTTCCTGTATTCTCTTATAGGTCTATCTGACTGTTTTGAAGCATGGTGATGCCACTACCTTAGACATTATGCTAAAGGTTAGTTTGAAAAAGTCTCCCATTTCCTGCTTTTGAACTTGGGTGAACACACAGAGTACAGCTTTAAATGGTCTTTAAAAACAGTTCTGTAGCTGGGCACGGTGGCTCACACCTGTAATCCCAGCACTTTGGAAGGCAGAAATGAGAGTTGCCTGAGCCCAAGAGTTCGAGACCATCCTGGGCAACCTGGCAAGACCTTGTCTCTACAATAAATAATAAAAATTAGCTGAGCTTGGTGGCACATGCCTGTGGTTCCAGCTACTTGGAAGGCTGAGACAGAAAGATCACCTGAGCCCAGCAGGTTGAGGCTGCGGTGGTCCTGAGCATGCCACTGCACTCGAACCTGGGCAATAGAAGACTCAAAAAAAAAAGGTCTAGGCCAGGCCCAGTGACTCACTCATGCCTGTAAACCCAGCACTTTGAGTGGTGGAGGAGAGAGAATTGCCTGAGCCCAGGAGTTCAAGACCACCCTGGGCAACTTGGCGAGACTCATCTCTACAATAAATTAAACAATCAAGCTGGGCTCAGTGGCTCAGCCTGTAATCCTGCGCCTTTGGGAGGCTGAGGTGAGTGGATTGCCTGAGCCCACGGGTTTGAGACCCGCCTGGGCAACTTGGCAAGACCTCATTTCTACAATAAATAAATTTTAAAAATGAGCCGGGCGTGGTAGTACACGCCTGTAGTTCCAGCTAACTTGGAAGACTGAGGCGGAAGGATCGCCGGAGCCCAGCAGGTTGAGGCTGCGGTGGCTGGAAGCGGCCACTGCACGCCAGTGTGGGTGACAGAGTGAGACTCCAACTCAAAAAAAAAAAAAAATTAGCTGGGCGTGGTAGCGCACGCCTGTAGTTCCAGCTACATGGAAGGCTGAAACAGAAGGATCACCAGAGCCCAGCAGGTCGAGGCTGCGGTGGCTGCCCTCTAGTATGGGTGACAGAGTGAGACTCCAACTCAAAAAAAAAAAAATAGATAAAATAAATAAATTAATTAATTAAACAATCAGCCAGGCATGGTGGCACACTGCAGGGGCCCGCCCCGCAAGGGTCGTGGGAAGTGTTGAAGGAGAGACGGATAGGCGACGGACGAAGATCATATACATGGACACCTGTATATGCCTGAGCCCGCGGGTTCAAGACCAGCCTGGGCAACTTGGTGAGACCTCATCTCTACAATTTTTTTTTTCGAGTTGGAGTCTCACTCCATCATCCAGGCTGGAGTGCAGTGGCACACTCGCGGCCACCGCAGCTTTTACCTCCTGGGCTCCGGTGATCCTTCTGCCTCAGCCTTCCAAGTAACCAGAACTACAGGCGTGTACCACCACGCCCGGCTAATTTTTGATTTATTGTAGAGACGAGGTCTCAGCAAGTTGCCCAGGTGGGTCGCGAACCTGTGGGCTCAGGCAGTCCACTCGCCTCAGCCTTCCCAAAGTGCTGGGATTACAGACTGAGCCACTGTAATCCCAGCCCGGCCTCGTCGCTACAATTTTTTTAAAAAATTAAAAATTAGGCATGGTAGTGTGCTCCTGTAGTTCCGGCTACTTGGAAGGCTGAGGGGGATGGATTGCCGGAGCCCAGCAAGTCGCCGCAGAGGTGTCCATGAGCATGCCACTGCACTTCAGCCTGGGCAACAGAGTGAGATTCAAACTCTAGATTAGATAGATAGATAGATATAGATAGGAAGAAAGAAAGTAAGTTAGTTCTGGCAAAAGAAGTAGGCACATTGCGGACATGGGAAGGAAGGGAGGGAGGGTCGAAGGGAAGAAGGAAGGAAGGAAGGAAAGTTCTGGCAAAAGAAACAGGCACATTGCAGACATGCAAATATTAAGGAATCATGGGAGAAAAGAAAAGGAAGGAAAGAAGGAAAGAAAGTAAGTTCTAGCAAAAGAAATAGGCATATTGTGGACATGCAAATATTAAGAAATCATGAGAGAAATATATGTCCATGAATACTATCAGTATGATGCCAAAAGTCATGTTGGTTTTCACTGTTTTTTTCCTTTTTTTTTGAGTTGGAGTCTCACTCCATCATCCAGACTGGAGTACAGTGGCATGCTTACGGGCACCCCGGCTTCAACCTGCTGGGCTCCGGCGATCCTTCCACCTCAGCCTTCCAAGTAGCTGGAACTACAGGCGCACACTACCATGTCCAGCTAATTTTTTAAAAATTTATTGTAGAGATGAGGTCTCACCAGGTTGCCCAGGCTGTTATTGAACCTGTGAGCTCAGACAATCCCCTCACCTCAGCTTCCTAAAGTGCTGGGATTATAGGCTTGAGCCACTACATCCAACCTGTTTTTTTCTTAACTCACAACTTTATGAACTTTTGCATCTTAAATCTTAATACTGAAAGAAGTGTTCATTTTGATTAACAAACGAAGTCCTTTAAAATTTTATCTTCAGTGTAAACTTTCTTGGGATTGTGTTCATTTTAAGTGAAAGGTTTGTTTGTGTGCATAGAAAAGGGATAAACAGATGATAGGTGTCTCAAGGACTTAACTGGACAGGAAGGTAGTTCACCTGCCTCCCAGCCTCTCTAGTTTTCCCATGGTAATTGACATATAATTAACTCTGGCTTAGACAAAATATAGATAAAACTTTGTATCCTTATGACACCAGCAATCTGTGTGAAAGTTTAAATCAACAGTAATGCTGTGGAACAAGTGCTGTCTCCAGTTCTGCCAATGCAGTTACCAGTCTATAAAGAAATGACCTGAAGCAACTGGTTGCAGTAGATGTGGAGGGAGCCAGATTTACTTACCACCAAATAAAATGTGCCTAAGTACTCAAATCATCCATCAGACTATAAAACTCACTCATTAAAAGATCCACATGTAGGGCAAGAGTAGAGTGTGCTTTACCACTTACACCTTTCATAGATTAAGAACACTTTCTGATTCCAAGTAGATAAGAATTGTAGATCTAAGTTCTGATATTTTAGTTTTAAATAAATTCTGTTAAAAATGATTAGGAGGAGCTGGGCTTGGTGGCTCAACATATAATCCCAGCACTTCAGGAGGTCGAGGCGAGTGGATTGCCTGAGCCTGCGAATTTGAGACCAGCCCGGGAAACTTGGCGAGACCTCGTCTCTACAATAAATAAAAAATTAGCCGGGCATGGTAGTGCACACCTGTAGTTCTAGCTACTTGGAAGACTGAGGCGGAAGGATCGCCAGAGCCCAGCAGGTCGACGCTGGGGTGGCCGTGAGTACGCCACTGCACTCCAACCTGGGTGATGGAGTGAGACTCCAACTCAAAAAAAAAAGAAAAAGATTAGGAGGGAGGGTCTCAGTGGCTCAGCCTATAATCCCAGCACTCTGGGAGGCTGAGGCAAGTGAATTGCCTGAGCCATGGGTTCAAGACCAGCCTGGGCAACTTGACAAGACCTTGTCTCTGCAATACATTAAAAAAAAAATTGGCCAGGCGTGGTAGCACGCTCCTGTAGTTCTAGCTACTTGAAAAGCTGAGGCAGAAGGATCGCCTGAGCCCAGCAGGGCGATGCTGGGGTGGCCGTGATTGTGCCATGGCACTCCAGCTTGGGTTACAGAGTGAGACTCCCACTTAAAAAAAAAACGATGGTTAGAAGGGTGGGCACAGTGGCTCACCCTGTAATCCCAATGCTTTGGGAGGCTGAGGTGGGAGAATCCCTTGAGCCCAGGAGTTCAAAGTTACATTGAGTAATGATTGTGTCACTGCACTCCAGCCTGGGTGACAGAGCAAGACCTTGTTTCTTTAAAAAAAAAAAAGATTAGAATGTTTTGAAAATTATAGTATTATAAACTTTATTTGTTTAAGAAATTAAACCTCACAATACACTGCTTTACCCATGCTGTACATGGGTATCCTTTCCAAGAATATAAAAGTTATATTTTATGTTCACCTTTTGCCTAAACTTTTTTGAGCCAAGGTCTTACTGTCACCCAGGCTGGAGTACAGTGGCACAATCATGGCTTACCACAGATACAAACTCCTGTGCTTGAGTGAACTTCTGGCCTCAGCCTCCCAAGTAGCTAGGACTACAGGCACACACACTATGCCTCCTAATTTTTCAATTTTTTTGTAGAGACGGGGTCTCGTTGTGTTGCCTAGGCTAGTCTTGAACTCCTGGGCTCAAACAGTTCTCCCACTTCAGCTTCCCAAATGCGGGGATTGCAGGCATGAGCCACCACACAAGGATCACCTGAACGTTAATGTCTCTGCTTAGTCTTTATATTCTGTGAAGCTGTGTACTATAAATCATGTGTATGAAATGTGTATAAAGTGAGATATTTGATGCTTTTTATTTTATTACGTAAAGGTATGAGGAAAATATAGGAACTCTGAAAATTTTACAGCAGATACTTTGATATTTTTGTGTCATCACACACTTTTAATAATCTATATTGTCTAAGCAACATAGTAAGACCTCATCTCTACAAAAAAAAAATCAAAAAATGAGCCAGGCATTGTGGCATACATCTGTAATCCCAACTACTCGAGATGCTTAGGTGGAAGGATCGCCTGTGCCCAAGAGGTCAGGGTTGCTGTGAGCCATGGTCATGCCACTGCACACCAGCCTGGGTGACAGAGTTAAGACTCTGACTCCAAAAGGGGGGGTCGGGCATGGTGGCTCACACCTGTAATCCCAGCACTTTGGGAGGCGAAGACAAGGATTGCCTGAGCCCAGAGGTTTGAACTAGCCTGGGCAACTTGACAAGGCCTCGTCTCTACAATAAATTTTAAAAGTTAACCAAGCATGGTGGCACACACCTGTGGTTCAAGTTACTTGGAAGGCTGAGATGGAAAGATTGCCTAAGCCCAGCAGGTCAAGGCTGTGGTGGCCTGAGCGTGCCACTGTACTCCAGCCTGGGTGACAGAGTGAGACTCCAACTCAAAAAAAAAAAGAAAAGGCCAGGTGTAGTGGCTTACGCCTATAATCCCAGCACTTTGGGAGGCCGAGGTAAGAGGACTGCCTGAGCCCAGGGATTTGAGACTAGCTGGGCAACTTGGCGAGACCTCGCCTCTACAATAAATCAAAAAATTAAGCCAGGCTCGTTGGCTCAGCCTGTAATCCCGTACCTTTGGGAGGCTGAGGTGAATGGATCGCCCGAACCTGTGGGTTCGAGACCTGCCTGGGCAACTTGGCGAGACCTCATCTTTACAATAAAAATCAAAAATTAGCCGGACGTGGTAGCGTGTGCCTGTAGTTCCAGCTACTTGGAGGGCTGAGGCGGAAGAGTCGCCGGAGCCCAGCAGGTCGAGGCTGCGGTGACCGGGAGCAGCCACTGGTCCCGTCTAGGCAACAGAGTGAGACTCCAACTCAAAAAAAACCCCCAAAAAGTATTTACACAAACATGTATCATATAGGAATTTGCATTGCTGTTTTATTTTTGTTTTGTTTTTTTGAGTTGGAGTCTCACTCTGTTGCCCAGGCTGGAGTGCAGTGACACACTCATGGCCACTGCAGCCTTCACCTGCTGGGCTCAGGCAAATCCTTCTGTCTCAGCCTTCCAAGTAGCTGGGACTACAGGCGTGCGCCACCATGCCTGGCTAATTTATTTATTTACTTATTTATTTTTTGAGTTGGAGTCTCATTCTGTCACCCAGGCTGGAGTGCAGTGTCACGTTCACGGCCACTGCAGCCTTGACCTGCAGGGCTCAGATGATCCTTCTGCCTCAGCCTTCCAAGTAGCTGGAACTACAAGCACGTGCCACCATGCCTGGCTAATTTTTTGATTTATTGTAGAGATGAGAGTTCGCCAAGTTGCCCAGGCTGGTCTCAACCCCATGGGCTCAGGCAATCCTCTCACTTCAGCCTCCCAAAGTGCTGGGATTATAGGGTGAGCCACTGTACCTGGTTTAATTTTTTGGTTTATTGTAGAGACGAGGTCTCACCAAGCTGGCCATATCAGTTCAAGAAACATTTGGTAAGAGATGAGAAAGATTGTTTTCTGATAGTAACTTAGGAATAATGAGGCAGGATTTAAAAAATAAATTTAATTAATAAATTAATAGTATATTTAAAATATAGTGTTAGAGTGCCATCTAGCGGATTAGTATAACAGGTTCTCAGGGCGGGAGAGTGCTTCCTGAAAGCCCATGTTCTGACTTGAATATTGAAATTGAAAAGAACCTTAGAAATCATCTGTCTACCCCCTGGATTTTACAGATGGGGAAACTGAGACCCGGAGAGGTTAAGGACTTAGTCAAGATCACACAGCTTGTTAGAGGCGAAATTGGGACTGGAACCCAGGGCTTCCGACTTCCTATCTGTTTTGCCACACTCCTGCTCAAAAGAGTCCAAAAGAAAGGAAGAGGAGACTGGGAGCTATGACAGGGTCTCCAGAGACTGGGTCAGTGTCAGATCTTCTGGGAGCAAAGGTGAAGAGAGTCGATAAACTAAGCTTTGTTAGAGAAGTGTCTCTTATACTTGTGTAATTCTAATTTTTTGAAACATAATATTTCTGATTATGAAAAAAAGGATTTTGTATATTCATTATAGAAGATTTAGAGACTAGAGAAGTATAAGGAAGAAAATGAAACTTACCTGAAATTTAAAAAGTGGGTCACAGAAATAGCATATATAATATAATCTCATTCCAGGTTTAGTAATGTATACATGGTAGTAATTTTATCTTTTTCTTTATGCTTCTCTATCACTCAAATATTCTACTTTCAGTATGTATTGCTTTTGCCCTTTAAAAATGTAAATATGGGGGCCAGGCATGGTGGCTCATGCCTAAAATCCCAGCACTTTGGGAGGCTGAGGCAAGATTATTGTCTGCACCCAGGAGTTTGAGACCAGCTTGGGGAACATGAGACCACTCCAAAAAAATTTAAAAATTAGCTAGGTGTGGTGGTACACACCTGTAGTCCCAACTCGGGAGGCTGAGGTGGAAGTATTGCCTGAGCCCGGGAGGTCAAGGCTGCAGTAAGCCATAATTGAGCCACTGCACTCCAGCCAGCATGACAGAGACCCTGACTAAAAAAAAAAAAAAAAAGGGAAAATGGGGGCCAAGTGGAGGGGCCC
>NW_007121329.1:110099-131748 GCF_000164805.1 Carlito syrichta
AGTGAAAATGGGGGCCAAGTGTAGTGGCTCACACCTCGAATCCCAGCACTTTGGGAGGCCAAGGCAAAAAGAACACATGAGGCCAGGAGTTCAAGACCAGCTTAGGCAACATAGTGGGACCCTGTCTCTACAAAATAAAAAATATAAAATAAATTTTTTAAAAATGTGAAGATGCACCAGATGCAGTGGTTCATGCCTGTGATCCTAGCACTTTGGGAGGCTGAAGTGAGCACATTACTTGAGCCCAGGAATTTGAGACCAGCCTGGGCAACATGGTGAGACTTCGTCTCTACAGAAAATCAAAAAATTACTCAGGCATGGTGGCATGTGCCTGTAGACCTAGCTATTTGGGATGCTAAGGTGGAAGGATTCCCCTGAGCCCAGGAGGTCAAGGCTACCACGAATCGTGATCGTCATGACCACACCACTGCACTCCATCCTGGGCAACATAGTGAGACCCTGACTCAAAAAAAAAAAATTAAAAATTAAAAAAATGTGAAGGTGCATAATCCCACTGATCAAAGACCATCATTACTTAATATTACCATTTTTATGTATTTTCAGGGTTTTTCCCTTCATGTTAATTTAATTCTGCTTTGTTTCCTTCACTTAAATATCAAGAACATGTTTATATCATGAAATAGTCTTAAAACATGACTTTCAGTAGTCATCTTTTTAAAATAAGTAATTATAGCATTCAACTGTTGGATATTTAGATTATTTTTCAGTCTTATAAACTAAATTGATGATCTTTAATGGTATAAGATTACTAATGAGAATATTAGCCAGATGTCAATAAGGTAAAGAATTTAGATAGATAATGTCTGTCTATCTAATATAATCTATCTAATGATAGATCTGCCTCTTGGATCTTGATGATAAACTGCTTGGAATTGCTGACAGGCTGTTCATCTAGTGAGCACTTCCATCTAGTGGTTTACTTACTGTAATGGCAGATGATGAACTTAGTGCCCAAGCATCTTGAAAAGTCTTCTCTTTTGCTCATTTAACACCCTGCCAATTTTACCCGTCAAGAAGGTGGGGGTTTTGCCTGCTAGGGGAGAGGCCCATGTGGGCTTATGGAGAACTTCAGGGGAGAGTTAACTATCCCTATCTTCATTTTTTCCCTGTAGCTTCATAAACAAGCAGATATGCAAGAAGAGAAAAACCGAATTGAAAGAGTCCTTGGGGCTACTCTTCTGCCTGACCTGATTCAAAAAGTCCTCACATTTGCACTTTCAGTAAGTAACAGTGAAAACTGCTTTTCAAAGGGAGTTTTTACCCATTGATCTGTGACAACGTCTCTGATTTAGTATCCTCCTGAGCTGCCTCAACTGAGGCTTCCTCTTCCAGGAAAATTGGCTTGAGCTTTGTTACTGAAGTGTTTTCTCCCACTCGTGGTGAAAATTAGAAGAGTTGGAAGAGGAAACTCCAAAATGGGAGGACAGACTCTTGAAAACCAGGAAACTCACTTACCCCCTTTGCCTGCTTTGTGTCTCTTCCTTTCTTCACCTTTTTGGCTCCCAAGCAAGGATCTGTTGAGCAGCCTGTCTCTGCCTCATTCTCAGTTGGGTTGATCTTTAAGTTAAACATTGTCCTCTTTGCTGGAAGCTTCTGATGCTAGTTATTCCTAAAACAAGACATAAATATCTTCAGTATGGTTATTGGGTATCTCAACAGTACGTTGCATTTTCTGGCCCCAGCATATGTTTTGGAGACACTAGGCTTCTCTTTCTGTCTTTAGGAAGAGGTACGTCCACAGGACACTGTGTCAGTCATTGGTGGAGTAGCTGGAGGCAGCAAGCATGGGAGAAAGGCTGCTTGGAAATTCATCAAGGACAACTGGGAAGAACTTTATAATCGATACCAAGGGGGATTCCTAATATCCAGACTTATAAAGGTACATGGAAATTTTTATTTGGAGTAGCTTGCTAATTGTGGCTGTCATGGAGTGATACACATGACTCACGAGACCCATAGAGTGTTGTCTTTGCTCTGTAGGAGTTTACCTAAGTAATTACTGGCTCTGTTTAAGGACTTCTCCATCCCCAATTCCACACCCTTGATAACAAACTGAAGCTGGGAAAGAACAGGATGATTTGTTGTTAGGGTAAATGGAAGTTTGTTCCCAACCTCTTTTACTTTCACTTACTATTTAAAACCATTGTTTTTTCAGCTATCAGTTGAGGGATTCGCAGTTGACAAAATGGCTGGAGAGGTTAAGGTAAGGAAAGTACTGTTAACTTTTCACTTTTCAATCTAGTCAGTAAAAATCATATCTGGGAGAGGAAGAAGAAAGAGTCAAGGCTCATCCATGGGTTTCTGGTCTGTGAATGTTGGTGCTGCCAACAAGCCGAGCTATAATCCTGGGGTGTTGGGTCATGTACTTCAGTGACTTCTTGTGGTTTTTTTTGTTAGTTTGTTTTTTATATATATATAATATATATATATTATATTCGGTACATAAGTAGTTTATGTGCAGGTGAAGTTTGGGCCTCCATCCGGCCTTTGCTTCCCCTGGTTTAGGACCAGGTGCCCTTTGTGTTGTTATGTGCCCCGCCTCCTCAACTTCTTGCTTTTGCTGGGAGAGACCACTGAGATCGAGTCTTTCATGTCTGAAGAATTTAGATTTGGGATTATTTTTGAGGGTATTGAAATATGGTTGAAAGAATGTGAAACCCGAAGTCAGCTAACTGGGCGTAAATCTGTGTTCTGCCCCATATAAACTGCGTGTCTCTGGGCAGGTATTTCTTTTTTTTTTTTAACTTCTATGGGCCTGTTTCTTCATCTATAAAATGGCGTGATGATACAATTGTGATTTAAACTAAATAATGTTATGGGGCTAGAATAGAGTAGTTTCTTGATATTAGTTCTTTTTCTCTTTCTGATGACCTTCATGGGTCTGTTGTGTGCACAGTGAGACTAGATGATTATGTAGGCTCTCCTTATCCCTTATAAAGGTTGGTACTCAGTTTAGGATGCGTTTAGGCCTGGTACTGGTCAGCATTTGGGGAACGCGTCTACATTGATCAGGACTATCTTAACTTTAAGCCTTCCATTGCATTGAACTGCTGAGTGTTTGTAACATGTCACTTTTGCTTTCATCTTCTTGAAGGCAAGGAGGTTATCAAGTGTGAATTTGGAAGTCTTGAGAGCTATAATATAGTTTGGTTCACTCTGCGAGCCATTATTAGAAGTAAGTTTTAAGATTTCAGATCTTCTTGAGAAAAAAGTGAAAGACTTAGTCTCTGCCTTCATTCAGTTTAGACTGTGTATTTTGTGTAAACAATTACTTTATCACAAAGACGATAAGCACTGTGAAGGAGAAATACATCATGGACTTTGCAGAGAGGGCAGTGGCCAAGCTGAAGCTGGTAAGGTAGGCAGAAGCCAGGACATGAGAGCCTTACAGGTCACACTAAGAATCTCCTAAAAATAGAAAATTCTCTGGCTGGGCGTGTTGGCTCACACCTGTAATCCCAGCACTTTGGGAGGCTGAGGTGAGAGGATTGCCTGAGCCCAGGGGTTCGAGACCAGCCTGGGCAACTTGGTGACACCTTGTCTCTACAATTAAAAAAAAAAAGAAAAAAGAAAAAATTAGCCAGGCAAGGTAGCACATGCCTATAGTTCCAGCTTCTTGGAAGGCTGAGGTGTAAGGATTGCTTAAGCCCAGCAGGTTGACGCTGGGGTGGCCGTGAGCATGCCACTGCACTCCAGCCTGGGCTACGGAGTGATGATACTCCGACTCAAAACAAAATAAAACAAAAAATAGAAAGCTCTCCAGTTTATAAACAGGGGAGTGACTTGCTTGGAGATATAGTATGCCGGGGGTGGGGGTGGGAGTGGTGTGGGGGACCAGGGTAGTGACTTGATCTGATTTGTGTTATAAAGATTTCAATTTGCCTACAGTGTGGAGAACAGTCTGGAATGGAGAGAAGCTGGTGGGAAACTGACACTCCATGCAAGTGCAGTGAAATAGCTTAGAGTAGGTGTGGTCATGGTGCAGGAGGTGGAGTAATGAAAGAGATTTGGGGCTTGAATTCATTAATAATTAATAATTAATTCAGCGATATTTCCTGAGTATCTTCTCTGTGTTGTGAACATATCTGGGAGGGGAAGAAAAGAGAGTTGAGGAGCCGGGCTCGGTGGCTCAGCCTGTAATCCCACGCTTTGGGAAGCCGAGGTGAGTGGATTGCCTGAGCCCACGGGTTCGAGACCTGCCTGGGCAACTTGGCGAGACCTCATCTCCACAATAAATCAAAAATTAGCCGGGCGTGGTAGCGCGCGCCTATAGTTCCAGCTACTCAGAAGACTGAGGCGGAAGGATCGCCGGAGTCCAGCAGGTTGAGGCTGCAGTGGCCGGGAGCGGCCACTGCACTCCAGTCTGGGCAACAGAGTGAGACTTCAACCCAAAAGCAAAAACAAAAACAAAAAACGAAAAGAGAGTTGAGGGCCATTCCCAGGTTTCTGGCATATAAATGTTGGTGCTACTCTTTGAGAGGAACTGCAGGAAGACTTGCATCTGAGGCCCAGAGAACCAGCTGTGATTTGGAGCCTTGAAAAAGGAGTGACTGTCATCTGTGTAGATAAGGTTCTTGATTTCTAAAAGGTCTAGATTTAGTCAGATGAATTAGTCGTTTTGTCTTTCACATGTGGAACAGACCCATCATTTTGTCAATTGGTATTTAAGACTTGCTTTGTTTTCTGTGAAACCAGGTATATTTCATTAGAAAATCAATCAGTAAGCGTTGTGATGAATTTTAAACTGTTTGGTCTATGAAAAGTGGGAGACTGTGGGATATTAAATTATTAGGGTATATCAGCAATTTAAACTTCTTAGTTTTTTTTTTGTTTGGTTTTTTTTTTTTTTAATTGGGAGTCTCACTCTATCGCCCAGACTGGAATGCAGTGGCTGCTCCTGGCCACCGCAGCGTTGACCCGCTGGGCTCCTGCGATCCTTCTGCCTCAGGCTTTCAAGTAGTTGGAACTACAGGCGCGTGCTACCACGCCCGGCTAATTTTTGATTTATTGTAGAGATGAGGTCTCACCAAGTTGCCCAGGTGGGTCTCGAACCCACGGGCTCAGGCAGTCCACTCACCTCAGCCTCCCAAAGGCGCGGGATTACAGGCTGAGCTGCCGAGCCCGGCTTAAACTTCTTAGTTTTATCATCCTTTACAAATTAATCTTTATTTGAAGCAGCCAAAATATGTTGAGTTTGTAAGTACCCTGTGCTGGGTATTTTGCCAAATATTTCTGTGGGTTGTCTCCTTAATCTTTTGGAGTAAATATTTTCTCATTGATGAGAAAACTGAGACTTAGAGTAGTTAATTTGCTCACAATTGAAAACTAGTGTGTGACCAAGCCTAGATTCAAATCCCAAGTCTGAGTCCAAAGCCTAGATTAACCACTAGACAATTAGCCTAAAAGAAGGGCAGTAGGCACTGCCTCTTTACTGTTAACTTTTTTTTTTTTTGAGTCAAAATCTCATTCTGTCACCCAGGCTCAACCTGCTGGGCTCAGGTGATCCTTCTGCCTCAGCCTTCCAAGTAGATGGAACTACAGGCGTGTGCCACCACACCTGGCTAAGTTTTTGATATATTGTAGGATAACAGCCTACTGTTAACTTTTAATTAGGGCCGGGCACGGTGGCTCAAACCTGTAATCCCAGCACTTTGGGAGGCCGAGGTGAGGGGATTGCCTGAGCCCACGGGTTCAAGACCCGCCTGGGCAACTTGGTGAGCCCTCATCCCTACAGTAAATTAAAAAAATAAGCTGGGCATGGTAGCATGCGCCTGTAGTTCCAGCTACTTGGAAGGCTGAGGTGGACAGATCGCCGGAGCCCCAGAGGGTCAACGCTGGGGTGGTCTTGAGTGTGCCACTGCACTCCAGCCTGGGCGACGAAATGAGACCAACACACAAATATTTTTTTTTAATTAGGTTTTCAACATGTACTATTTAGGGGAAAATTCCTCTGTGCAGGTCCAAGGAGGTGCTTGTTTTCTTCCAGCCCAAGGGTGGTTGAGGTGGGTGAACCCTTGCTGTAGTAGACAGGAGTTATTTTTCACAGCCTGTGGCACACTCCGCTTCCTCACCAGTCATGGTCTGCATTCTGCTTGCTTTACACCAGGCTTTCTTCGAGAGCCACCCGGCTCCTTCCGCCGAGCGCACCATCCAGCAGTGCTGTGAAAACATCCTGCTGAACGCAGCCTGGCTAAAGCGGGACGCCGAGAGCATCCACCAGTACCTCCTTCAGCGGAAGGCCTCGCCGCCCACAGTGTGAGCCCGCGCGCCACAGCGCGCTTCTGCTGCTTTGCTGCAGGGCCGGGCAGTGCGACCAAGCAGCGATTCACATGCCAAGAATTTGGAGTCTTCTTTCAAACCGTGGGGGTTGGACTATGAATGTAGTTACCTGGTTCCTGCTCACACTCCAGAATTAAATTCTATTGAAAAAGGAAAATCAGCAATTCAGCAAAAAATAAATAAATAAAAGTAAAAATGTAAATATGATAGTAATAAAATAGAGCATAACGAAACTGTGAAACTTCCCGAAGCCTCGTCAGTGGGTAAAGTATTAACTTTCCTGTTGGCGAAAGATGTTCTGTTTTATAACCTACCAGAAGGAAACTCGAGGCTTCTGGGGGAGGAGGGTTTGTGTGAAGTGGGTCCTTCAAGCAGCCTACAAGTCAGGGTGGTGTCCACTGCTGGGAGCGGTTCAACACAGGCTGACTATGGGCATCACAGAGTCAGAGTCTGTGCATAAATCCAAGTGGGTTTTTTGGGCACGTGGACTGACCAGGAAGATGATTTTCCTGCATAACAGTCTGAACGGGGATTGCAGTTTTCCTCCTTGCCTTCCCTTCTGTGTGACCCCTTGGCCAAAAAACAAAAAAAAGAAAAAAGAAAAAAAACCTACCCTGTTCTGGGTTTTTTCCTCCCTTTCACACCCAACCCCCACCCCCGGTGTCCTTCTTAGAGATAAAGAAATAATAAACACCTTTCATAGCCACATTAAATAAGAGAAACTGATATACATTATGTTTTCTTTCTTTGTAAAGATGACTTATAAGAACCCTGAAATGCATATAGGTGAGACAATAGAAATAAAAAGACCCCTGGCCAGGCATATCTGAAGGAGTTATTCTGCAAAAAGTGGTCTTAGTCGTTTGACAGACCAGCTATTGAACCTGTTCATTACAGTATCAGCACTGGCTTCTCCTGGTCATTCTGTGTGTGCGAGCAGCTGGTGGGCGGTGCTGCCGGCCTGGGCGATAGCGGCGGCTGGTTTAAAAACGAAGCCTGTTTGCCGCCCCTGCTTCAACAGCATATCCTACTAACAAGCCTCATCCATCTCATCCCATGGGTTTCAGCTTCAAGTCTCATTTCCTTCCTCTCTCCTTAATTTTTCTCTTTTCTTTTCCTTTTATTTTTCTTTTAAAAAAATTTTTTTGTGTTATTAACAAATTCATATTTGGTGTGGCTTGACTATTTCAGAAGGTCATCAGATTGTGAGACTGCTTCCTTGAAACATTTTTGTGCTATTGTTTTAAAAAAATAATAATTAAAAAACAGTTGGCGTTAATAAAAATGTCAATGTGAAATTGATGTCCTGATTTCTTTTGTTCTCTTTGATAAGAAATGGAAAACCTTCCTGTCATTCAGTAGGGTTATATGAAGTTTTACTACCATAGAATATCTCACATTTAAGAAAATCCAGTTCCTGAATTCCTGATGAATAGATCCTGAACAGAAAAATCCTGAAATTCCTTCTAAGTTAGTTCTAGATTCTCAGAAATCTCTCAGAGACCCTTGGAGTCAGCACTTGAGTTCACTTGAGATGGACTCAGCCCTGGCCTTTGAGGCTATATGTTCAGGTGCCAGGCCTGGAGCTGCCCCCAGGCTCTCTTGGCATAGGCTTTAGGCACCAGCAAAGCAGGAACACCAAAAAGACAGAAGAATGCAGCTTTAACCAAAGAACTCACAGAACTTGGCAACCAGAAGCTCTGGAAAGAAGTTCAGCTTCAGCACACATGCAGTGTCTGTTTAGAAGAGTTGAGTAGTTTGAATGACATCAGGCGGGGTGTGCTGGTGTCATTCCCGTTCTTGGAACCATTCTTCTCCTGCTCTGGACCCAGCCAGTCGGTATTTGCCAGTCAGTCATACCCAAAGAAGGTAAGAATGCATGAGGGAGGATGCTCAGGACCTCCTGGGCCAGGCCTGGGGGTTGGTTGTGTCTTCCACCAAGCCAGCTCCTATCCTTTGGCTTTCTGGCGCCTTCAGTTTGCCCCTTCACACCTGGTGAAAGGAAGCAGCGTGCTTTACTAGTTCTGGGTGGCTCCACTCTCCTTGGTTTCCCTGAGCTCCGCATGGCTTTGTAAATTATTAAAACCTTACTAAGGCCTGGCACAGTGGCTCATGCTATAATCCTAGCACTTTGGGAGGCCAAGGTGAGAGGGTTGCCTGAGCCCACGGATTCAAGACCAGCCTGGGTGACTTGGCAAAACCTCGACTCTACAATAAATCAAAAAATTAGCCGGGCATAGTGGTGTGTGCCTATATTTCCAGCTACTTGGAAGGCCGAGATGGAAGGATCACCTGAGCCCAGCAGGTCAAGGCTATGGTGGCTGTGAGCATGCCACTGCCCTCCAGCCTGGGCAACAGAGTGAGACTCCAACTCAAAAAAATTCTTATTAAGCCTCCTCAGTTTGTGTTTTCTAATACACCCCTCCACTTTTTAAAAAAAAAAATAGAGATAGACACTATGTTGTTTAGGCTGGTCTTGAACTCATGGCCTCAAGCAGTCCTCCCGCCTTGGCCACCTAAAGTGCTGGGATTACAGGTGTGAGCCACTGCACCCCGTCTCTTTTCTAATACCTTGGACTGATTTGGGCACAATACTCTGATGCTTTGGGTCTATATAAGGTCTTAATCCAGTCTTTTCTGTATCAGAGGGGTTATTTTTCCTCTAGCTCCCTATTACAAGTCATACACCAGGCTGGGCATGGTGGCTCAAGTAATCCCAGCATTTTAGGAGGCTGAGGCGAGAGGATTGTCTGGGTCCAGGGGTTCAAGACCGGCCTAGGCAACTTGGTGAGACCTTGTCTCTACAATAAATAAATATAGGCATGGGCCTATCATTCTAGCTACTTGTAAGGCTGAGGCAGAAGGATCATCGGAACTCCGCAGGTCAGGGCTGTGGTGGCTGTGAGCGTGCCACTGCACTCCAGCCTGGGTGACAGTGAGACTCCGACTCAAAAAAAAAGTCATAAACCCATTATACAGATGAGAAAGCAGGCTCAGAAAAGTTAGATAAGTTAGTTTATACAGCATGTAACTGTCAGAAACAGTGACCGCCCAGACTTGCTAGTCCCCAAAAGCTGTGTTTTCCCAGCTAATTTTCATGTCTCCATAATTAGAAGATCATATGGTCAGACTGGGCCAGGCAATAGCCTTAAAGATACTTGATGTTTTTCTATTGCTTTTTTGGTTAAAATTTTTAACAGAAATTTGGAAGAAACACAAATGCAAGCCGGGCTCGGTGGCTCAGCCTATAATCCCGTGCTTTGGGAGGCTGAGGTGAGTGGATTGCCTGAGCCCGTGGGTTCGAGACCCGCCTGGGCAGGCGAGACCTCATCTCTACAATAAATCAAAAATTAGCCAGGCGTGGTAGCACGCGCCTGTAGTTCCGGCTACTCGGAAGGATCGCTGGAGCCCAGTAGGTCGAGGCTGCGGTGGCCGGGAGCGGCCACTGCACTCTGCACTCCAGTCTGGGTGACAGAGTGAGACTCCAACTCAAAAAAAACAAAAAACAAAAAACACAAATGCATTAATACTTCCTATAGAGAGTTTTATGTAATGTTTGATTAACGAGAATTAATCAAGCTTTTGGGGACAGTAGGCAGTGCTTAGTGAAATCTTAATTTAGCCGGACTCGGTGGCTCAGCCTGTAATCCCGCGCCTTTGGGAGGCTGAGGTGAGTGGATTGCCTGAGCCCGCGGGTTCAAGACCCGCCTGGGCAGCGAGACCACATCTCTACAATAAATTTTTAAAAAATCAGCTGGGCGTGGTAGCGCATGCCTGTAATTCCGGCTACTCGGAAGGCTGAGGCAGAAGGATCGCCAGAGCACTCCAGTCTGGGCAACAGAGTGAGACTCCAACTCAAAAAAAGAAAAAAAAGAAATCTTAACTTGCAGTTTCTAAGGATGAGTTTCAGGGAGCAAGAAAGGAATCGGGTATGTGCATTTCGGGGGGAACAGGAGGAGCTCTATATCTCTAGATTCTTCACGTTCTATAACTCAAAAACGTTCTAGAATGTCATCAGAAAGACTTCATGGAGCCACATGTGAGGGTTAGTGATTTATTAGCAAGTCAGTAAATAAAAGCAAGCTTTTGATAATGTTTATAGTGCTGAATCTATACTTCCAGAATCCTTTTTGACTGAGGAATAAATTGCCTGATGAGAACAGAATCTCTTCCTCTTACTAGATGCTAGTTTTAGGATTTTAGAATTTTTATTTTCTTTGTGAGTGTTTTGTGATAATGCAAAATACCCACCCTAGAAGGACCATGCCTGCTTGTTCCAACCCCCAGTGCAAGCAAAGTGATCAAGGCGTGTGGTTTAAAATGTAAGAGTAGGTCAGGCACGGTCTGTCATCCCAGCACTTTGGGAGGCCGAGGTGAGAGGGTTGCCTGAGCCCAAGCGTTTGAGACCAATCTGGGCAACTTGGTGAGACCTCGTCTCTTCAAAAAATAAAAAATTAGCCAGGCATGGTGGTATGCTCCTGTAGTTCCAGCTACTTGGAAGACGGAAGCGGAAGGATTGCCTGAGCCCAGTGGGTTGAGGCTGCGGTGGCCATGAGCATGTCAGTACGCTCCAGCCTGGGTGACAGAGTGAGACTTTGACTAAAAAAAAAAATACTTGGAAGCCTGGAAATAAATAAAATGCAAGACTAAAAGACAGGAGATCTAATGTTAAAAAAGCATTGTGTCAAACAACTGCTTTCCCTAGGAGAACAAGTCAGAGGATTGGTTGTTACCAGTAAGTTTGATGGCAACATTAGATGACAGTGTCAGATGAAGGAAAGTCAAATGGGTTGTCACTGCCACTTATAAAGAACTCTGGGCCAGGCGTGGTGGCTCACACCTGTCATCTCAATACTTTGGGAGGCTGAGGCGAGAGGACTGTCTGAGCCCAGGAGTTCAAGACCAGCCTGGGCAACATGGCAAGACCTCATCTTTACTAAAAATTAGCCAGGCATGGTGGTGTGCACCTGTAGTCCCAGCTCCTCGGGCGGCTGAGGCAGGATTGCCTGAGCCTAGGAGGTCAAGGCTGAGCCGTGATTTCACCACTTATTTACAATTTGAGACTCCAACTCAAATAAATTGATTCACTCACTCACTCTAGGCTGGGCATGGTGGCTCATGCCCGTCATCCCAGCATTTTGAGAGGCAGAGGCAGGAGGATTGCTTGTGCCCAGAAAAATTGCCAGCCTGGGCAATATAGCAAGACCTCATCTCTCCAAAAATATCAAAGAATTAGCCAGATGTGGTGGTGTGCACCTGTAGCCCCAGCTACTCCAGAGGCTGAGGCAGAAGGATTGCCTGAGCCCAGGATGTCCCAAGCTGCAGTGAGAGTCATAATCGTGTCACTGCACTCCTGCCTAGATGACAGAGTGAGACTTGAACTCAAAAAGAAAAATATATTTTAAAAAATTGTGTTCTGTGATTCTGTTGCAGGTGTCTGGTGACCGTAGCTTTCACTATTGAACTTCTGTTTCCAACACTGGGGAGGAATTAGCAGCAGAGAAGGAACATCACTTACTGTCATAATCTTTGCTTTTTCGGAGAGGCTGCCAGCAGCAGACAGTAGATATACTATGCACCAATTCAGATGACAGCTGGGGAGAAAAAAAAATTGAAGCCTGCCCTGGTTTGGTGACCATCTGAGACATCCCCTCACCCCCACCCTAGCCAGCTTTGACCCTGATCATCAGCCTGACAAATGGTGTAGGTATTTTGAATCACACTGCAACTTCAGTCCACTCTTCATTTATTATCATTAATTTTAGAGTTTTGTTTTTGTGGTTTTGTTTTGTTTTTGAGTCGGAGTCTCACTCTGTCACCCAGGATGGAGTGCAATGGCACGCTCATGGCCACTGCAACCTCAACCTCCCGGGCTCAGGGGATCCTTCTGCTTCAGCCTTCCAAGTAGCTGGAACCACCACTCTTAATTTATTAGGGCACTAATTTCCTTGCATTATTTGTACTAATCTGGATATTCTCTTCCTTCTTAATGCTTATTATCTTGTACTCTAAAGTTAGAAGAAAAAAAAAATCAGAATACTGAATGGCTAGTAGGTTAGTGGGAGAAATCTCAGGAGAACACAGTGCAAAAGAAGAGAGGGGGCTGGGTGAGTAGCTGACACCTGTAATCCCAACACTTTAGGAGGCCAATGCAGGGAGATTGCTTGAGGACAGGAGTTCGAGACCAGCCTAGGCTACATAGTGAGACCTGGTCTCTAAAAATAAAAAATAAAAAAATAAGAGAGGAGATAGAGAGGAACAACGAATAAGAAAAAGGTACAAGCCAGGCTCAGTGGCTCAGCCTGTAATCTCAGCAATTTGGGAGGCCGAGGCAAGTGGACTGCCTGAGCCTGCGGGTTCGAGACCAGCCTGGGCAACTTGGTGAGACCTCATCTCTACAATAAAATAGCTGGGTGTGGTAGCACATGCCTGTGGTTCTGGCTACTTGGAAGGCTGAGGCAAAAGGATCGCCAGAGCCCAGCAGGTCAACGCCGGAGTGGCTGTGAGTGTGCCAGTGCATTCCAGCCTGGGTGATGGAGTGACTCCAACTCAAAATAAAATCAAATAAATAAGAAAAAGTACGTTTGTACTTAAGATTAAGATATTTGAGAGGAATGAGGATGGATATTGCTTTTCCTTTTTTTTTTTCAGAGTTCAGCAGTTTATTGAACACATTATAAAAGGTTTCGTCAAATACAAAAGCCCATGTCATCATCAGACTCCTCAGATTCTTCCTTCTTTGCTTCCACTTTCTTCTCGACTGGGGAAGTGGGGGTGGGGGAACAGGACCCCCGGCTGGGGTGGCCCCAGCTGCAGGTGTGGGTCAGCCAGCTCCCTCCGAGCAGATGAGGCTCCCGATGTTGACACTGGCCAGGACCTTTGCAAACAAGCCAGGCCAGAAAGGCTCCACATCACACCGACAACCTTCATGAGGGCGTTGATCTTATCCTCCATGACGGTCACCTCGTCGTCATGAAGAATGAGGGCTAAGTAGTGACAGACAAGCTTGGACAGGAGGCCATGGCGTGCCAAGCGTGGGATGGAGTTGCTGGGCCCGGTTGCTAGTCACCCGATGAAGCGAGGGCCTCACCCCCACGCAACCTTAGCTCCCTCCGAAGGACTGAGCACCTTGGCGGCAGCCGGGGAAGGCAGACATTGCTTTTCTGATAGGCCATTCCCTCTTCTCTCAGCAGAGCCCTTGAGAGAACATCAGGGCTGGGGTGGGATGAGACGACTGTGGAGGGACGCTTCATCCTCACCTCTTGGCTGCAACATCTGGGCTTCTCTCCTGCCCCTGCTGGACCTCTTATTTATTTATTTACTTACTTACTTACTTAGAGTTGGAGTCTCACTCGTGGCCACTGCGGTCTCGACCTGCTGGGCTTGGGCAATCCTTCTGCCTCAGCCTTCCAAATAGCTGGAACTGGCCGGTGGCTCTGTCTGTAATCCCAGCACTTTGGGAGGCCAAGGCAAGTGGACTGCCTGAGACTGTGTCTTCAAGACCAGCCCTGACAACGTGGCGAGACCTCATCTCTATAATAAATAAAGAAAAATTAGCCGGGCATGGTTGTGTGCCTGTAGTTCTGGCTACTTGGAAGGCTGAGGGGTAATGATTTCTAAGCCCAGCAGTTCCACGCTAGGTTGGCCGCAAGGGTGGCACTGCACTCCAGCGTGGGTGACAGAGTGAGACTCCAACTCAAAAAAAAATACTGGGCGCGGTGACTCAAGCCTATAATCCCAGCAATTTGGGAGGCCAAGGTGAGAGGATTGCCTGAGCTTGCGGGTTCGAGACCAGTCTGGGGAACTTGGTGAGACCTCGTCTCTACAATAAAAAAATTAGCTGGGCGTAGTGGAGCACGCCTGTAGTTCCAGCTACTTGGAAGGCTGAGACAGAAGGATCACCTGAGCCCAGCAGGTCGAGACTGCGGGTGTGTGAGTCTGCCACTGCACTCCAGCCTGGGGGACAGACTCTGACTCAAAAAAATAAAGGCCAGGTGCGGTGGTCCAAGCCTGTAATTCCAGCACTTTGGGAGGCTGAGGCAAGGATTACCTAAGCCCAGGTGTTCATGACTGTAAGGTAAATGAAACCAGATCAGGTGAAACAGCAATAAAGGAACCAAGAAAAATTTACTAGCGCAATCCCAGGCGAAGTTCACCGGTCCACGTAGCTGTGGGCCGGAGAAGTCGCGCCCAGCAAGATGGGCAACGGGTTTATAAAGGGCACACTAAAAAAGCTGTGAGGGGGTTGGGGAGGGCAATCACTGGTTGAGACAGCTATCACGTCTGCTGGCGATTGGCTGAACAGGGTTGCTAGAGGCGCTGTAACAAGTACTGGCTGGCTTTGTGGCTGAAGTCTTAGTTCTGGTCACTCATTTTTGCTGGCTCACTTTCACCCATTGTTCTCCTGGTCTGGGTTGGAGCTGCCTTGTTGAGGCCCGCCCTGCCCTCTGGTGCCTTCGGCCTTACAATGACCAGCCTGGGCAACTTAGTGAGACCTCATCTCTACAATAAATAAAAAAATATTAGCCAGGCATGTAGTTCCGGCTCCTTGGAAGACTGAAGCGGAAGGATTGCCTGAGCCTGGCAGGTTGATGCTGGGGTGGCTGTGAGCATGCCACTGCACTCTGGCCTGGGCAGCAGAGTTGAAACTCTAACTCAAAAATAAATAAATAAATAAAATAGATAAAAATATAAATCAATAAATGAATACAGAAGATGGGCCCCGTGCTGCCTCGGTTTGTCCCCCTACGTAACCAGTGCCCGCATTTCAGTCTTTGCTTATGAAGCTAAGTGTGCCAGGCTCAGACCTGTCACACCCATGTCATGTTCTAAGTCATGAAGCCTCGACCTGCTGGGCTCAGGTGATCCTTCTGCCTCAGCCTTCCAAGTAGCTGGGCCTACAGATGCACACCACCAGGCCCAGCTGATTTTTTGTAGAGACGAAGTCTCACCAAGTTGCCCAGGCTGGTCTTGAACTCCTGGGCTCAGGCAATCCTCTTGCCTCAGCCTCCCAAAGTGCTGGAATTACAGGCCTGAGCCACCGCGCCTGGCCTGAGAAGTGTTTCTTCCTTGTTTAAGCTGACTGCTGCATGAATGTGTTCCAATCTGACTTCCTGATGTTCAGTGCTGGTTGTGTGACGCACACCCATTTGAAGGATGTAGCTTGCAGCTCCTGGCTCGATAAGTTTCAGTGGCTCACGTAACGATTTTGCCCAGCATTCTGTGCTTGCTGGAGATGCTAGCTGCACTATATTTGGAGGGAACACTTGCAATCCTCTACGCTGTTGCCTGGGTGTTGAGCTACTCGTTTTGGCTACTATCACTGTTAGCTACGTTTTAGGAGGATGTATTGTGATGACTTTCACAAAGACTGGAAAAGCTGAGTGCGATGGCTCATGCCCATAATCCCAGCACTTTGGGAGGCGGAGGCGAGAGGATTGCCTGAGCCCACAGATTCGAGACCTGCCTAGGCAACTTGGCGAGACTTTGTCTCTACAAGAAATCAAAAAATGAGTCGGGCATGATGGTATGCGCCCGTGGTTCTAGGTACTTGGAAGGCTGAGGCGGAAGGATCGCCTAAGCCCAGCAGGTCAAGGATGCAGTGGCCATGATGGTGCCACTGCACTCCAACCCGGGCAACAGAGTGAGACTCCAACTCAAAAAAAAAAAGACTGGTGAGGAGAGAGGTAAGTGGCTTAAAAAAAAAAAACCAAGTGCCTTCTTCATAGCCTCAGCCTGCAGGGACTTCAGCTTGCTTACGCTGTTGAAATGAGGTCACACATTCCTCCCGCTGGGACTGGCTTACCTGCTAGATGCCTGCCACGCCAGCCTGAGCAACTGTGTTGCCACCGTGCCTGTGCCTGCCCCATTAATCTGGTGACTGCCTCACTGTGTTCAACAAATAAAACAAATGTGCCATCCATCTATAAGTGAGTGACCCAAGTGTGCACTAAACCCAGGAAAGACCTGAGAGAGGGATCATCTGGGGAGCTTTATCTATTTATTTAGTTATTTATTTAGAGTTGGAGTCTCACTCTGTCACCCAGACTGGAGTGCAGTGGCCGCTCCCGGCCACCGCAGCCTCGACCTGCTGAGCTCCGGCGATCCTTCCGCCTCAACCTTCCGAGTAGCCGGAATTACAGGCGCGCACTACCACACCTGGCTGTTTTTTTGATTTATTGTAGAGATGAGGTTTCGCTGCCCAGGCAGGTCTCGAACCCGCGGGCTCAGGCCATCCACTCACCTCAGCCTCCCAAAGGCACGGGATTACAGGTTGAACCACCGAGCCCGGCTATCTGGGGAGCTTTAAATGTCCCCGTCCTCTATGACCCGCCCTGGGCCATCCCCAGTGAGATGCTAGGCAGAGGTTTTCATTGTCCTGTGAGCCTCACAGAAACATCAGAGAGCTGCTGGGAAGAGCACCAACCTTTTCTAGGCATGGTCAGATAAAACAGTGGCCCTATGCTCCAACCTTGCAACCCGCTGTTTGATGAGGTAGGTGTGCATTTTTGGCCACCGATCAAAGGACTTTGGCAATCAGAAGAAAAGCAGCCTGGGCAATGTACTAAGACCTCATCTCTGCAAAAAAATTAAAAATGCTAGGCATGGTGGTGTGTGCCTATAGGTCCAGCTACTCAGGAGACTGAGGCAAGAAGATCATCTGAGCTCTGGAGGTCAAAGCTGTGCTGAGCTGTGACTGTGCCACTGTACTCCAGCCTGGGAGATAGCGTGAGACCCCGACTCAAAAAAAAAAAGAAAGAAAAAAAGAAAGAAGTAAAAACTCCCACAGCATTGAACCCGGTCGCAGTAGTCAAGCAAGACTCTGACGGACCCATTGCGTGGCCCTGGGACTCAGCAGATGTGGCTGTACAAGCTGTCACTGTAAAGGGCTATAATACTAGGCCCAGAGGGTACAGTGGCAAATAAGGCCGACTTGGCCTCTACTCTCATGGACCTGACAGTCTCACAGGGACAAGAGATAGAGAACGAACCATCTGCAGCATGGGGACCCTCTGGGAAGGGCAGTGGGCCACACTGGAGTGTTACCAGAGTGGCCAAAGGAGCTGGAGCTTTCAGGAAAGGCTCCTTTGAAGACATGATGTTGAACTGAGACCTGAGAGGTGCATTGTTGCCAGCCAGGAGGAGAGGAGAGGTGTTCTGAGCAGAAGAAACGGCGTGTGCCTGGGGCCTGCAGCTAAAGCGCAGATCTGCTGAGGGAGAAAAAGGCATCCCGATGGGTGGAACACAGAAAGCTCCTGGGGCAAGTGCTGCAGGAGGGATCTGAGGAGGTGCTGGGGCTGGGCTAGGGAGGGGCTTGGGCATCGTTTAATATCCTGAAAGCTAAAGAACCATGGAGAAGCCTCAGATTCCTCATCTGTAAAGTGGGACTAACAAGAGTCATCTCTTGGTCAGCACAGTGGCTCACGCCTGTAATCCCAGCACTTTGGGAGACTGAGGCAAGAGGATTGCTTGAGTCCAGGAGTGCAAGACCAGTCTGGGCAACATGGCGAGACCTCGTCTCTACAATAAATTTAAAAAGTTAGTCTGGGCAACAGAGTGAGCCTCCAACGTAAAAACAAAAAGTTAGCCTGGCATGGTGGCATGCACCTGTAATCCTAACTGCTTGGGAGGCTAAGGTGAGAGGTTCGCCAGAGCCCAGGAGTTTGAGGCTGCAGTGAGCTGTAATCAAGCCGCTGAACTCCAGCCAACGTGATACAGCAAAACTCTGTCTCAAAACAACAACAACAAAATGATCTCAGAGTTATCAGGAAGCTAAAATGAAAAGAACACACGTGAAAGATCTTTGAAAATTATAAAACATGATAGGAATACTAAGATTATATCATTCCTAGGAGGAATAAACTGTGCTGCCTTCTTAAGTACTGGAACCCAAGTTCAAACTCTACCTGACAGGAGTGTGAAATACCCTGTGAAACCCTGACGTCTTCCATGGAACTGATGAAAGTCATGAGCTTTTTTCAGTTGAAACGCGCAGTGTGGGGCTCTGGCCGCCCGGGGGTGAGCACAGCAGCTGGAGCAGGATCACACCATGTATGGCAACGTGCTTTTCTCAGCTCAGCACCGCTCCCCACGCGGCTTCCAGAACAGATCAGTGTCCTGCCTCCTCCCCAACTCTCCCAGGCGGAACCACCGGGGCACGCCCTCCTCTTGGTTCTTGCAGCCAAAGCTCAGGCCCTGCCTCATCCAGCTCGGCTTCTGTGGAAGCTGCCGTCTTTCCAAATATATTACACTCTTTGGAACTGCTTGGGGCAAAATCATGATCCCAATTAGCACTGCATTATATTGTAGGAAAAATGCAACATCCCCCCCCCCCAAATGTGTGCTGTTTTATTCTGACAATGTTCTAAGCAGTGGGCACAACCAGTAGTCAAATCTCACAGAATGGATGTAACCCAGGGCTCACCTCTCCCATCTGACCAGCACCGACATGCTGCCATGGAGAACTCAAGAGTTCATTTGGGGCCATTTCCTCTCTGTCTGCAAAATATTAAACATTACCCAAGTACAGGCCAGGCACAGTGCCTCATGCCTGTAATCCTGGCATTTTGGGAGGCTGAGGTGAGAGAATTGCTTGAGTCCAGAGGTTCAAGACCAGCCTGGGCAACATAGTGAGACTTTGTCTCTAAAAAATATCAGAAAACTAGTTGAGTGTAGTGGTGCGCGCCTGTAGTCCCAGCTACTTGGAAGGCTGAGGCAGAAGGATTGCCAGAGCCCAGCAGGTCGAGGCTGCAGTGGTCATGAGTGTGCCACTGCCCTCCAGCCTGGGCAACAGAGTGAGACCCTGACTCAAAAAAAGAAAAGAAAAAAAGGAAGAAAATCTTGTCATATCCTAGCATGGATGAACCTTGACATTATGCTAAGTAAAGTAAGCCAGTCACAAAAAGACAAGTACTGCACCATTCCACTTATATGAGTATTCTAAAGTAGTGAAACTAAAAGGAAAAGAAAGAAAAATGGTGGTGGCTAGGGACTGGTGAAGGGAGAAACGGAGAGTTGTTCAATGGTACAGTTTCAGTTTTGCAAGATAAAGTTCTGGAAGTCTGTTGCACAACAGTGTGAATATACTTTTTTTTTTTTCTGAGTCAGAGTCTCACTCTGTCACCCAGGCTGGAGTGCAGTGGCACGCTCACAGCCACCACAGCCTTGACCTGCTGTACTCAGGCAATCCTTCTGCCTCAGCCTTCCAAGTAGCCGGAACTAAAGGTGTGCACCACCATGCCCAACTAATTTTTTTATTGGTTGTAGAGACGAGGTTTTGCAAAGTTGTACAGGCTGGTCTCAAACCTGTGAGCTCAGGCAATCCTCTTGCCTCTGCCTCCCAGAGTGCTGGGATTACAGGCATGAGCCACCATGCCCAGCCAGTGTGAATATACTTAACACACCTGAATTGTATGCTTAAAAACAGTCAAGGTGGCGGCTAGACATGGTAGCTCGCACCTGTAATCCTAGCACTTGGAGAGGCCAAGGTGGGAGGATCACTTTAGCCCAGGAGGTTGAGGCTGCAGTGAGCTGTGATTATGTCACTGCACTCCAGCCTGATTGACAGTGAGACCCCAGCTTAAAAAAAAAAGTCATAAATTTAATGTCATGTGTTTCTACCATAATTAAAGCAAATATCGTTAAATGCTTCATTGGGTGTTCAGGAGATCTAGGTCTTTTTTTTTTGAGTTGGAGTCTCACTTTGTCACCCAGGCTGGAATGCAATGGCACGCTCACGACCAACACAGCCTTGACTTGCTGGGCTGCTGGGCTGAGGGGATCCTTCTGCTTCAGTCTTCCAAGTAGCTGGAACTACAGGTGCATACCACCACGCCTGGCTAATTATTTGATTTATTATAGAGATGAGGTCTCACCACATTGCCCAGGCTGGTCTCGAGCCATGGGCTCTGGCAATCCTCTCACCTCGGCTTCCCAAAATGCTGGGATTATAGGTGTGAACCACTGCCCTTGGCCGTGACCTGGGTCTTATAGAGCCTCCAATGCTGCCTGTGTAACCTTGAGGAAGACATCCTCTATAACTCAGGTCCTTTTCTGAAAAATGGGAAAGTAGAAGAGATGATAATAAAAGCCTCAGTGCAGAGAAGGATGCTATGCAAATATTAGGTGTGGTCATTATCTCAAACTATGGTTTTTGTGGTAACTCAATAAATCTTAGGGCCAGGCTTGGTGGCTCATGTCTGTAATCCTAGCTCTCACTTTGGGAGGCTGAGGTAGGAGGATCTCTTGAGCCCAGGAGTTTGAGGCTACAGTGAGCCATGATCACACCACTGCACTCCAGCCTAGGTGACAGAGTGACACCCCATTTCAAAAAAAGAAAAACAAAACCAAAATAAATAAATAAAAAAAAAACGAGCAAGCAAGCCAAGCTCTGTGTTAGATGCTAGAAACTTACAGATGAGAATGTTACAGCCTTACTGGATTCTTATGCCTGCTGCCCAGAAAAATCAAGACTGATACAGCCATTACAGTAGAGAAAGAGTTTAATATCAGAAAGCCGCTGACCAAGGAGGACAGAGGTATTTTCTCAAATCCACCTTGGGAGTTCAGAGGCTAGGGCTTTAAAGGAACTTTGATGGGCAGGGGATTAGGGACTGCTGATTGGTTGATGGTGTCATAGGGGTGTTGAAACTACCTTCATATCACAGAGCCAATTTCTAGGAGGGAACGTCACAGGACTGGTGGAGCCAGCTCTCTGGTGTGTGTTCTGGGCCAGGTGGGGCCTCAGGACCTTCAAAGTCTGAGAACTATCTCAAATACCATCTTAGATTTTACAATAGCTGCTATCTATAAGCAAGTCCGGGGGCCGTCAGCTACTGTCCCCTGGACAGTGAGTCATCACGGAGTTGAGGAAGAAGGCATGTGGAAGGTGGGGTCCCTGGAGACCAGAGCCACGTTCACCCTTCAGTCTCTGCCTTTGTCCTCAGGTGACCTGTGCCGTCCTAGGCCCCTTGTTTAAGAGAAAACAGAAGGTGTGACAGTTCACGAACTCATCCGAGAAAAAGTGCTACATACCTCACTGTCAAATATCATTAAGGTCACTTTCAAAGTATCCCCTTGGGAAGCTACGCACCTACACCAGTAGCTAGTCCCCTCGTCAAAGCAATTTTGGAACTCTTTTTCTGGAATGGCAATCAGAGCTATCGTCGTATTATCCTTGATGTACTGAATATTATAAAATGTCTTCCTTTCAGCCGGGCTCAGTGGCTCAGCCTGTAATACCGCGCCTTTGGGAGGCTGAGGTGAGTGGATTGCCTGAGCCCGCGGGTTCGAGACCCGCCTGGGCAGCGAGACCTCATCTCTACAATAAATCAAAAATCAGCCGGGCGTG
>NW_007121329.1:133165-139416 GCF_000164805.1 Carlito syrichta
GAGACGAGGTCTCACCATGTTGCCCAGGCTGGTCTCAAACCCATGGGCTCAGGCAGTCCTTTTGCCTCAGCCTCCCAAAGTGCTGGGATTATAGGCTTAAGACACCACGCCCAGCCTAATTTTTTTTTTGAGTCAGAGTCTCACTGTGTCACACAGGCTGGAGTGCAGTGGTGTGCTCACAACCACTGCAGCCTCAACCTGCTGGGCTCAGGCAATCCTCCCTCCTCAGCCTTCCAAGTAGCTGAAAACATAGACCACCATGCCTAGCTGATTTTTTAACTTACTGTAGAGATGAGGTCTCACCAAGTTGCCTGCACTGGTCTCGAGTCCCTGGGTTTAGGTAATCCTCTCACCTCAGCCTCCCAAAGTGCTGGAATTACAGACTTGAGCCACAGTGCCCAGTCAGGGCTATTTTTGCACACACCTTTCTCATGCCAAGATTTTCAGTTAAGATGTTTCCATTTCTCTATCGATGCTTATTTGGTCTGCTATGCTTCCTACAGTCAGCTGATGATTTTGACGCACAATTTGATGAAATTTTGCAATGTTTTCATCAGATCTGCTTGTTACTGGCTGTCTTGACCTTTCTTCATCAGTAATGCTTTCTCTCCCCTCAAAATAACCCACTTAATCCATTGGTACACTACCATTTTCTTCAAATCATTATCCTTATAAACTTGAACTATCACGTCCCTGATTTTACTTCCACTCTTTTTTTTTTTTTTTTTGAGTTGGAATCTCACTCTCCGCCCCGACTGGAGTGCAGTGGCCGCTCCCGCAGCCTCGACCTGCTGGGCTCTGGTGATCCTTCCACCGCAGCCTTCCGAGTAGCCGGAATTACAGGCATGCGCTACAATGCCCGGCTGATTTTTTTATTTGTTGTAGAGATGAGGTCTCGCCAAGTTGCTGAAGCGGGTCTCGAACTCACAGGCTCAGGCAATCCGCTCACCTTGGCCTCCCAAAGTGCTGGGATTACAGGCTGAGCCACCGAGCCCGGCCTTACTTCCACTCTTGCCAAGTTTTTTGGGTTTTTTTTGAGTAGGAGTCTTACTCTGCCACCCAGGATGGAGTGCAGTGGCATTACAGGTGTGAGGCACTGCACCCAGCTCACTCTTGCCAATTTTAACAAGAAATTTAATGTTTTTTTCATTGCACTAATTCAAGCTCCAACATTCTCCCAATGGCACACAAAAACATGTAACAACCATAATGAATGCCACTTAGCAAGACACTGCCAAATGTTGACATCAGTACAGCTATGAGGCACTGATATACCATACCAAGCTTACGAAATCTTACCAAGGCTGGTATGGTATGGTGGCTCATGCCTGTAATCCCAGCACTTTGGAAGGCTGAGGTGAGAGAATTCCCTGAGCCCAGGAGTTACTCTAATCAGCCTGAGCAACTTGTCAAGACCTTGTCTCTACAATAAATCAAAAAAACTAGCTGGATGTGGTGGCGCACACCTGTGGTTTCAGCTACTTGGAAGGCTGAGGCGGAAGGATCGCCTGAGCCCAGCAGGTCAAGGCTGCGGTGGCTGTGAGCATGCCACTAAACTCCAGCCTGGGTAACAGAGTGAGACTCTGACTCAAAAAAGAAAAAAAAAGTAATCTTACCAAGGTGTTTATACAGTGCTGCCAACATAAGCACACAGTGGCAAATTTGCAAACATAATTGTCAAACCGTGTATGTTGAACAGCCTTGTGGGGTTACTTCCCTCCCCAGGGGTCAGGACATGAAGAGAATCAATTGCCCTCTATTGGAATGAAGGCAAACTTAGAAACAATATATTTGTTAAGTTCTAATCATCGCTGCAGCTTTGCAGTGCTTGGGTCTCTTTGACAGCTTTTACTCCACGACCTGATATTAATTGTATATAAGTGCCGGGCTCGGTGGCTCAGCCTGTAATCCCGTGCTTTGGGAGGCTGAGGTGAGTAGACTGCCTGAGCCCGTGGGTTCAAGACCCCCCTGGGCAACTTGGCAAGACCTCATTTCTATAATAAATTGAAAAATTAGCCGGGAGTGGTAGCACGCGCCTGTAGTTCCAGCTACTTGAAAGGCTGAGGCAGAAGGATCGCCGGAGCCCAGCAGGTCAAGGCTGCGGTGGCCGGGAGCAGCCACTGCACTCCAGTCTGGGTGACAGAGTGAGACTCCAACTCAAAAAAAAAGTGTTCTGCTACCAAGGGTGCCTGCATAATGAACATTTGCATGCCCAACCCCGAATTGTACTCCACATATTTAAAATAAAAAAAATTTTTTTTAATTGTATATAAGTGGTTTCAAGAATAAGAACCTGCTCTCAAAGTGCTCACAGTCTAGTGGGAAAGAGAAAAAACAAAGCCGGTGGAAAAAAAATTGCAGTATAATGTGCTAAAGGTCAGTCAACACATGCTGGCTTCAAATATACACAACTAAACTTCCCGATATTGGGACAAATATTGTGATATTATGATATATTGCTTGAGTTCATCAAAAGCTTTTATGTCAGTGGGGCACAAGTTCAAAGCTTCAGAGAATCTTTCTTTAAAGATGTTTAGTCTTGGCTGGGTATGGTGGCTCACGCCTATAATCCCAGCACTTTGGGAGGCCAAGGTAAGAGGATCACTTGAGGCCAGGAGTTCAAGATCAGCCTGGACAACATAGCAAGACCCAATTTCTACAAAAATAAAAAATGTTAGCCAGGAGTAGTGGTGTGTGACTATAGCCCCAGCTACTTGGGAGGCTGAGGTGGGAGGATTGCCTGAGCCCAGGAATATGTACACATTTCCCCTATTCACTTCATCTTGTTTCTTGGACACACATCCTCCTGGAGGCTCCGTCCTGACTGCTCTCCAACCAGGCCAGCTCTCACCCTGGGATTTCCCTTCATTATCATCTTGGAGATTGTGTCTATTTCTCACCTATGTTGAACATCCATTTCCTGGATCACATGCCCTCCTTTTTCTGGTTTAGTTTCTTGTTCTGGGGTACCACATCCACCCGTAGCTTCCTAAAAAGGGTGCATGGATAGGAACAAAGATTTCACTTACCTGCTTACTTCACTGAGTTCACACTTTGGCTAATTTGTATAATTAGAGGTCATAATTTGAAAGCATTTCTCACTTGTCTTTCAGCATGAAGCATGATGCTATTCTAATGATTGTTCCTTTGAATGTGACCCGCGAGTTCAGGCAATCCACTGAATTCTCTGTTTACTTATTGATCAGAAATGTCATGACCATGCATCTTATATGAGCCCTTTTCATTCACTTTGTTGTGTATCCAGGGGTCTTTTCATGCTAAAAATTGAGGCCATTCAGTTCTGAGATGATGCCTTGAATTTTTCCTTTGGTGACTGCCTTCCCTTCATTTTTCTCTGTTCCATAGTTCTGTAGCTCTTCTTTTTTGTTTTTGTTTCTGTTTGTTTTTTTCTGTAGCCCTTCTTAATTGAATGTTAGTCTTACTGGGCATCCTCTAGCTTTTGAAAATCATTTCATGAATATTTTACAGCTTTTTAGTTTTTTAAAATTTTTATTTTACTTTTTTTGAGTTGTAGTCCCACTCTGTCGCCCAGACTGGAGTGCAGTGGCCGCTTCTGGCCACCGCAGCCTCGACCTGCTGGGCTCTGGTGATCCTTCCGCCTCAGCCTTCCAAGTAGCTGGAACTACAGGTGCGCGCTACCACGCCAGCTGATTTTTTGATTTATTGTAGAGATGAGGTCTTGCCAAGTTGCCCAGGCAGATCTCAAACCCATAGGCTCAGGCAATCCACTCACCTCAGCCTCCCAAAGTGTTGGGATTATAGGCTGAGCCACTGAGCCTGGCTGTAATCTATATTTCAATAAAAGTTGACCATGTTTCAAATTAACTATCCGGAACAACCAACATGCCCAGTAACAAGGGGCTGGTTGAGTTAGTGTAATATCTGTCCTCTCAATGGAACAGAATGCAGCCACTCAAACAATTTAGAAGATTTTAGCAATATGGCAAAATGCTTTGCTATTCTGTATCATGTTTTGTAAAAAAGGCAGAATAGGACATTTTATTTTTACCATATGTTTGCCTATGCAAATTTTGTAGGCAGATGGGTAATGTTGGGCTTCTTCAGAGCAGTGTCACGAGTCAGTTTTTTCTTTTGCTTTTGGAAGTAGTGCATGCCAAAACGGTTGAGAGCCCAGACCCTGCAGCTGGGTTAGGGCCCAAATTCCAAGGGTCACAGCCCAGCCGGGTGACCCTAAGCAACTAACCTAATCCTTTTGAGACTTAGTTTCTTGACTGTAAAAAGGACATTATTGTACCTGTCTTGTAGGATTGTTGTGAGGATTAGACGAGTTAATATATGTAAAGAGCTTCATGCACTAGTAAGCTAGTGGTTGGGGACCGTGGCTCTTTGAGAGGCTGAGGCAGGAGGAAGATAGCTTGAGCCCAGGAGCTTGAGACCATCCTGGACAATATAACAAGATCTCATCTCTACAAAAAAAAATCAAAAAATTAGCTGGGCATGGTGGCACATGCCTATAGTTCCAGCTACTCAGGAGGCTGTGGTGGAATGATCGCCTGAGCCCAAGAAGTTGAGGCTGCAGTGAGCTGTGAGCATGCCACTGCACTCCAGCCTGGGTGACAGAGTGAGACCTCAACTGATTTAAAAAAAAAAAAAAGAAAGAAAGAAAATAAAAGAAAAAGAAATGCTAAGCCGGGCTCGGTGGCTCAGCCTGTAATCCCGTGACTTTGGGAGGCTGAGGTGAGTGGATTGCCTGAGCCCGCAGGTTCGAGACCCGCCTGGGCAGCGAGACCTCATTTTTACAATAAATCAAAAATTAGCCGGGCGTGGTAGCACGCGCCTGTAATTCTGGCTACTTGGAAGGCTGAGGCGGAAGGATCGCCGGAGCCCAGCAGGTCGAGGCTGCGGTGGCCGGGAGCGGCCACTGCACTCCAGTCTGGGCGACAGAGTGAGACTCCAAATCAAAAAAAAAAAAAAAAAAAGAAATGCTAAGCTCTTTAGCTTGTATACTCAAAGTATTTTATTAAATGGCACATATCTCACCACAGAAGGCACTCCACTCACTTGAAAATATGCAACATTGTAACTGATTTTTTAAAAATGCTATATTGTTCATGTGACTTCTATAACTCCAGCCTGGACGACAGAGTGAGACCCTGCCTCAAAAAAAACCCCCAAAAAACAAAAAGTTGTTATATTTTCATCTTTTTAAAAAAGTTTTTATTATAAAGATGTGGGGTACAATTCAGGGTTAGGTATATAAACATTGATCATGCAGGTATCCATTTTGATGAGGTATGCCCCTCCCTCCCCTAGCAGTTTCCCTCAACTGCCAATCCCACCCCTCGCCGACAGTTTCCCACTAATGCCAATCACTTTCTTATAGCATTATAATTGTTCAAGGTTCACTTATGAGTAAGAACACATGGAACTCTGTTCTTTGTTTCTGTGATATATCACTGAGTATGATCGACTCCAAATCCATCCAAGTTGCTGCAAGTCATATATTTGTCCTTTTTTTTTTTGAGTTGGAGTCTCACTCTGTCGCCCAGACTGGAGTGCAGTGGCCGCTCCCGGCCACCACACCCTCGACCTGCTGGGCTCCAGTGATCCTTCTGCCTCAGCCTTCCAAGTAGCTGGAACAAGAGACGCGCGCTACCACGCCTGGCTAATGTTTTGATTTATTGTAGAGATGAGGTCTCACCAAGTTGCCCGTGGGGGTCTCGAACCCGCGGGCTCAGGCAATCCACTCACCTCAGTCTCCCAAAGGCGCGGGATTACAGGCTGAGCCACCAAGCCCGGCTGTTTGTCCTTTATGGCTGCATAATATTCTATTGTGTATGTGTACCACTTTTTTTTAATCCAGTCCAGCTTCAATGGGCAACATAGTTGGTTCCGTTTTTGCTACTGTGACTAGAGCCGCAACAAACATACGTGTGCAGGCAACTTTTTTATAGAATAATTTGAGTCCCTCCGGGTATATTCCCAGTAAGAGAATTGCTGGGTCATATGGAAGGTCAATTTCTAGTTCTTTCAGAAATCGCCACAGTCTTCCAAAGAAGTTGTACTAGTTTAGATTCCCACCAGCAGTGTAGCATTCCTTTTTCTCCACATTTTCACCAGCATCTGTTGTTGTTTTATTAATGATGGCCATTCTTATAGGGGTTAGGTGGTATCTCAATGTGGTTTTGATTTGCATTTCTCTGATGATGAGTGAGGCTGAGCACCTTTTCATGTGTCTGTTGGCTGCCCGTATATCTTCTTTTGAGAAG
>NW_007121329.1:139436-153119 GCF_000164805.1 Carlito syrichta
TTCTTATAGTTTGAGGTTTTACGTTTAGGTCTTTGATACATTTAGAGTTAATTTTTGTGTATGGTGATAGGTAGGGGTCCTGTTTCAATCTTTGTTTTTTTAATTGACATCTCACTCTGTCGCCCAGGCTGGAGTGCAGTGGCATGCTCCCGGCCACCGCAGCCTCGACCTGCTGGGTTCAGGCGATCCTTCCGCCTCAGCCTTCCAAGTAGCCGGAACTATAGGCATGCGCTACCACACCCAGCTAATTTTTTGATTTATTGTAGAGACAAGGTCTTACCATGTTGCCCAGGCTGGTCTTGAACCCATGGGCTCAGGTAATTCTCTCACCTTGGCCTTCCAAAGTGCTGGGATTATAGGCTTGAGCCACTGTGCCCGGTCTCTCTTTCGTTTTTTCAGTTGGAGTCTCACTCTGTCACCCAGGTTGGAGTGCAGTGGCATGCTCATGGCCATAGCAGCCTCTATCTGCTGTGCTCAGGTGATCCTTCTGCCTCGGTCTTCCAAGTAGCTGGAACCACCGGCATGCACCACTACACCTGGCTACTTTTTTATTTTTTGCAGAGATGAGGTCTCATCTTGTTGCCCAGACTGGTCTCATAGGCTCAGGCCTCTGTTTCCCAAGTGCTAGGATTACAAGCATGAGCCATCGCGCCTGGCAAGCTGTTATTTTCAAGAGGCAAGTACATTGTTTAGATGATAAAAAATTCTTACTGTGTGAGATACAGGGAACATAGTAAAGTATAAGACACGGCCTCTGATCTCCACCAGCTATAAACGCAGTTCTCAATTGTGGGGAGAGTGAAGGGAGGGGTCCACCCCTTCCCAGGGGATATTTGCAACATCTGGAGACATTTTTGATTGTCATGACTTGGAGGAGAGGAAGAGGAGCTGGTGACACTTAGCGGGCAGAGGCCAGGGATGCTGCTAAACATTCTGCAATGCACAGGACAGCCCCATCCCCCAACCAAAACAAATAATTATCTGGTCCAAAATAATCAATAGCGCTGAGGCTGGGAAACCGTGAATTATAGGCTAACCTGGGACAAAAAAAGACATACAAACTGCATACAAACTGTACAAAGCGATTTGAAATTGAGAGTTCAATTAAAACTTTCAGAAAAATGTAAGAGCCCTGGCTCAGAATACAGGCTTGCCTGTGACACCTGGCCAGGAAGAGGCCACGGTGACCTTTGGGTTTTGTGACCCAGTGGGCATACTTCACTAACTCAATTTCTAGCTTGTTCTTTGAAAACATTTTTTTCCTTTTTTTTAAAACAGAGACAGAGTCTCACTGTCTTGCCTAGACTGATCTTGAACTCCAGGGCTCAAGGCATCCTCCCGCCTCAGACTCTCAAAGTGTTGGTATTACTGGCATAAGTCAGTGTACCCAGCCAATTTTTAGCTTATTTTATCGGTACCCTTAAAAGTAATTTTTTTTCCTTATTTCTTTTGTAGGGACAGTGTCTCACTACATTGCTCATGCTGGTCTCAAACTCCAGGCCTCAAATGATCCTCCCTCCTCAACCTCCCAAAGAGCTGGCATTACAGGCAGGAGACACTGCACCTGGGCCTACAGGTATCTTTTTTAAAGTTAAGTGAAAGCTAAAAAGTCATTTCTGCATTGCACTGCTAGTGTGAAAATGCATCTGGAGCCAGCTCAAGTTTATTTATTTATTTATTTTTGAGTTGGAGTCTCACTCTGTAGCCCAGGCTGGAGTGCAGTGGCACGTTCATGGCCACTGCAGCCTCAACCTGCTTGGCTCAGGGGATCCTTCCGCCTCAGATACGCACTACAGATACGCACTACCATGTCCATCTGATTTTTTATTTATTATAGAGACAAGGTCTCGCCAAGTTACCCGGGCTGGTCTCGAACCTGTGGGCTCAGGCAATCCACTTGCCTCGGCCTCCCAAAGTGCTGAGATTACAGTCTGAGCTGCCGAGCCCAGTCAATATGCCAATATTTTAATGGTGGATATACTTTGGGGTCAAAGGTGATTTTTGCTTAACTCCTGATACTTTTCAAAATTTCTCCAGCGAGGAACACATATTACCTTGATAATGAGAAAAAGAACAAAGGAGGGAAATGGAGGATTGGGTAAACAAAGGAGAAGGCACTGAGGGTGTTGCGCTCTGTCTCCAGGTTCCAGCCAAGAGCAAGGGGTGGGGCTGAGGGGAGGGAGGACGACTTGGAGGCCCTCGTGGGTCAGGACTTAGGAAGCTTCTGCCTCCTCCTTCTGTTTTGTTTCCATCGGCCCAATACTGAGTCCCTTCTGCTTTTGGAGGAGGTGTCAATTTAATTTTCTTTCTTTGAGTTGGAGTCACTCTCTCGCCCAGGCTGGAGGGCAGTGGCACGCTCTTGGTGGCCACCACAGCCTCAACCTGCTGGACTTAGGCGAGCCTTCCATCTCAGCTTTCCAAGTAGCTGGAACTATAGGCACACACCACCATGCCCAGCTGACTTTTTGATTCATTGTAGAGGTCTTGCCAAGTTGCCCAGGCTGGCCTCGAACACATTGGCTCAGGCAATCCTCTTACCTTGGCCTCCCAAAGTGCTGGAATTACAGGCGTGAGCTACTGCATTCGGCGATTTTCAATATCATCACTTATTTTCAGAACATTGATGATAAGAGGTTGGTTACGTCACATGCTGCAGGACCTTGCCCTGAAGTTTACAAATCCTTCCAATTTTCTCCCTACCCTTTTCCTGTTATTTATCTATTTAATAGAGATGGGCCTCACTGTCCCCTGGGCTGTGCAGTGGTGTGATCACAGCTCACCGCAGCCTCAAAACTCCTGAACTCAAGCCATCCTCCTGCCTCAGCCTCTCAAGTAGCTAGGACTACAGGTGTGTACTACTATGCCCAGCTAATTTTGTTGTTGTTGTTGTTGTTGTAGAGACTTGTTATGTTGCCCAGGCTGGTCTTGAACCTGCAGTTTGAAGTGATCCTCCTGCTTTGGCCTGCCAAAGCACTGGGATTATAGGTACAGGCCACCGTATCTGGCCTAGTTAAAATAAAATGTTCCCCCTGTGATAAATTTCCTAACACCTCCTGCTTAAAACCCCAAAGTTCAGAAGGATCATGAGGTCCCATTTCCATAGTCTATGCTCATAGTGAAGGTGAAGATCAAGCAAGCTTTTGCCTTTCTGTCCACAGGCATTTTTCCTTGATTTTTAAATTATTTTTAAAATCTTCTGCTGACCCAATTTAATTAAATTAATTTTTCTTTCTGTAGAGGCAGGGTCTCAGTATGTTGACCAGGCTGATCTCAAACTCCTGGGCCTCAAGTGCTGGAATTACAAGTGTGAGCTACCATGCTTGACCTTTCTTGATTTTTATTTTTAAATTACTTTTATTTTTGAGTTGAAGTCTCACTCTGTCACCCAGGCTGGAGTGCAGTGGCATGCTCCCGGCCACCACAGCCTCGGCCTCCTGGGCTCAGGCAATCCTTTGGCCTCAGTCTTACAAGTAGCTGGAACTAAAGGCATGTGCCGCCACGCCTGGATAATTTTTTTTTTTTTTTTTTTACAGAGTCAAGGTCTTGCCAAGTTGCCCAGGCTGGTCTCAAACCTGTGGGCTCAGACAGTCCTCTTGCCTCAGCCTCCCAAAGTGCTGGGATCACAGGAGTGAGACATCATGCCCAGCTTCTCGATTTTTAAAAAGTAATATTTAAAATTTTTTCTGATCAAAAAAGGAATATTGAAGAAAAGTAGTCATCAAAGAAAAATCAGAATACACAGAGAAGAGCAAAAATATATAAAAATCATCTGTAACCTTACCATCCAGAGAGAGCCATTACAAACATTTTGGTTGGACATCTGTAATCTGTAGTCTTTTCCCTTTTCATGAGTACACAGGTATAACATGTGCTTTCTTTCTTTGAACAAAGCAGGACACTCTTTATGCAATCTGCAAATTTTTTTTTTTTTTTTTGAGTCTAAGTCTCACTCTACCACCCAGGCTGGTGTGCAGTGGAACAATCACCGCCACCGCAGCCTCGACCTGCTGGGCTCTGCCCCTCCTTCGGCTTCAGCCTCTCAAGTAGCTGGAACTATAGGCATGTGCCACCATGCCCGGCTAATTCTTTTTTCATTGTGGAGATGAGGTCTTGCCATGTTGCCTAGGCTGGTCTCGAACCCTAGGCTCAGGCAACCCTTTTGCCTCAGCCTGCCACAGTGCTGGGATTGTAGACATCCCCCTCAGCGCCTGGCAGACCTTGCTTTAAAGTGACCAACTTCCCCAGTCACTCAAGCTGGAGACCTGGGACTCGCCTTTTCACTCCTCCCTCTCTGTATCTAACCAGCCGTTAAGTCTCGTCAATTCTCTGTGACTTGGTACTCCTGCAATATTATCACTCGGTACCGTGACTGCTGTTAGACTGTGTAATCAGATGACTTCTTCTTCTTTTTTTTTTTTTTTTTTTTGAGTTGGAGTCTCACTCTGTCGCCCAGACCAGAGTGCAGTGGCCGCTCCCGGCCACCGCAGCCTCGACCTGCTGGGCTCTGGCGATCCTTCCGCCTCAGCCTTCCGAGTAGCCGGAATTACAGGTGCATGCTACCACGCCTGGCTAATTTTTTTGATTTACTGTAGAGATGAGGTCTCGCTGTCCAGGCGGGTCTCAAACCCGCGGGCTCAGGTAATCCACTCACCTCAGCCTCCCAAAGCATGGGATTACAGGCTGAGCCACCGAGCCTGGCTAGAAGCTTTCTTCTTATCCAAAACATGCTTTTTACTTAAGGTAGGGGTGGACTACCTGCTCCTCCTGGAAGCCCTCTGACTGCCCCTCCTGGGTCATCTTCCCTTCTGTAGGAAGCAACCCACAATGAAGGATTACTTAATTATGTGCTCAGCTTTTCAAACACTTTAAAATTTAATCTCCACAATCCTTTAAGGTATAGCTTCTATGTGTATAAATGAGGAAACTGAGAGGTTAAATAACTCATGAAAAGTAACAGGGCTAGTAAATGGCAGAATCGAACTTGAGCCTGGTCTGCCTGACTCCAACACCAAGCTTTCTGGCTCTATCCCACATGACTGTTGTTAGACATGGCCTCTCTGGAGTGAAGGTCAGTGGTTCCAAAACCTGACTGTTAAAACTACCTGGAAACAGATACAGAAGCCCTATGCCAGAGCTACTAAGCCTCTCTGAAGGTGGGGCCCAAGTATTTATACTAAAAAAAATTTCCTTCATTTGACATATATTATTTATGACTTTGTATTATGAATTAGTATTTTTTTTTTTTTTTGAGTTGGAGTCTCACTCAACTGCCCGGACTGGAGTGCAGTGGCCACTCCCGGTCACCGCAGCCTCGACCTGCTGGACTCTGGTGATCCTTCTGCCTCAGCCTTCCAAGTAGCTGGAACTACAGGCACGCGCTACCACACCCCGCTAATTTTTTTATTTATTGTAGAGATGAGGTCTCACCAAGTTGCCCAGGCGGGTCTCGAACCCGTGGGCTCAGGCAATCCACTCACCTCAGCCTCCCAAGGCGCGGGATTACAGGCTGAGCCACCGAGCCCGGCATGAATTAGTATTTTTAAAGTTCTTTTTCCTTCCTTCCTTTTTTTTTTTTGAGTTGGAGTCTCACTCTGTTGCTCGCACACTCACAGCTACAGCAGCCTTGACCTGCTGGGCTCAGGCGAATCTTCTACCTCAGTCTTCCAAGTAGCTGGAACTCCAGGCGTGCGCCATCACACCGGGCCAATTTTTTAAATTTATTGTAGAGACAAGGTCTCGCCAAGTTGCCTAGGCTAGTCTCGAACCCCAGGGCTCAGGCAATCTTCTTGCCTCTGCACCTCAAAGTGGTGGGATTACAGTCGTGGGCCACCGTGCCCAGCCATTTCTTTCTTTCTTTTCTTTTTTTTTTTGAGTTGGAGTCTCGCTCTGTCACCCAGGCTGGAGTGCAGTGGCATGTTGCTCATGGCCACCACAGCCTTGACCTGCTGGGCTTAGATGATTCTTCCGCCTCAGCCTTCTTGGTAGCTGGAACCACAGACACGCACCTAGCTAATTTTTTGACTTATTGTAGAGATGAGGTCTTGACATGTTACTTAGACTGGTCTTGAGCTCAGGCAATCCTCTTGCCTCTGCCTCCCAAAGTGCTGGGATTACAGGCTTGAGCCACTGCACCTGGCTTCTTTCTTTTTTTTTTAAAGTCAGGGTCTCACTCTGTGGGTTAGGCTGGAGTGCAGTGACATGATCACAGTTCACCACAGCCTCAAACTCCTGGGGTCAGGTGATCCTCCCATCTCAGCCTCCCACGTAGCTGGAACTACAGGCATGCAACACCATGCCTGGCTTGATTTTTCTATTTTTTTTTTTGAGTTGGAGTCTCACTCTGTCACCCAGACTGGAGTGCAGTGGCCACTTCCGGCCACCGCAGCCTCGACCTGCTGAGCTCCGGCGATCCTTCCACCTCAGCCTTCCGAGTAGCCAGAAATACAGGCGTGCGCTACCACGCCCGGCTAATTTTTTGATTTATTGTAGAGATGAGGTCTCTCCAAGTTGCCTAGGCGGGTCTCGAACCCACGGGCTCAGGCCATCCACTCACCTCAGCCTCCCAAAGGCGCGGGATTATAGGCTGAGCCACCGAGCCCAGCTTGATTTTTCTATTCTTTAGAAGCAAGATCTTGCTATGTTTCCAGGGTAGCCTCAAACTCTTCAGCTCAAGTGATACTCCCACCTCGGCCTCCAAAGTGCTGGGATTACAAGCGTGAGCCACCATGCCTAGCTGCCTTCTTTCAAATAGGATACTAGTATTGTTGTATTCTTCTTTGTAACCCACCTGGTACCTTTACAGAACAGGTACTCAAAAATATTTGTTGGTTGGCTAAGCTGTTATAAGAGTTCCAAGAATATAGCTAGGCATGGTGGCACGTGCCTATAATTCTAGCTACTTAGAAGATTGAGGCGGAAGGATCACCTGAGTCCAGCAGTTTGAGGCTGCAACAGCCGTTAGCATGCCACTGCACTATCCTGGGTGATAGAGTAAGACTCTAACTCAAAAAAAAAAAAGAGTTCCTAGAATAATAATGATAATAAGAGCTGGCATGCACTCAACTCTCACGTGCCAGCCCTTATTGTTCTAAAAAATTCTCAATTATTAACTTCTAGGACTTCACAGTGATCCTGTGAGGCAAGATCAGGACAAGTTACAGAATTTTCAGTCACTCCTGTTGAAAAACTAAGAATTCCAAGATGCTGACGGCAGAGCACTAACCCAAGTGCTGCCAGCACTTTGAGGAGCCCATGTTGCTGCACCAGTCTCACTCTCTCAGAGGCCAACCCTGGCTAAGACTATTATCCCTGTTTTGCAGAGGAGGAAACTGAGACACAGAGTGACTGAAGCATGCTCAAGATGACACGACTGGTAGGTGCAGATATCAATGTGACAGATAACCTTGGGTGGAAATGTATAAAGCTCTATAGTCCTTCAAGGTTCAGCCAAATCCTCCCTTGTCTATTAAGCCTTCTCCCTTTAGCTTCATGACACCAATTGATTGTACCTTCCTTTTTTCTTTTGAGTCACTGTCTTACTCTGTCGCCCAGGCTGGAGTGTAGTGGCACGCTCACGGCCACTGCAGTCTCGACCTGCTAGGCTCAGGAGATCCTTCTGCCTCAGCCTTCCAAGTAGCTGGAACTACAGGCACATGCCTCTTCCCCTGCAGAGTCTCTTCCCCTGGGCGCGAGAACACACTGCATGCTCGGTTACAGGTGCTTCATTGTGACCTGGTATGTGAGTGCCATTATGTGCTAGGCACCACTTAAGCCATATACGAGACAGATGAGCCTCTCACCTTCACGGGGTCTGCATCCTAGTGGGAGGGGATGAACAGACAGTAACAGAATCTCAGTGGTAAGGTGTGTTCTAAAGACAGAGCAAGCATCAAAGTGTCTGGGGAACATCCTAGACAGGGTGTTCAGAGAAGGCCTCTTGGAAGAAGTGACATCTGGACTAGGAATAAGAGGAAACTGGTCAGGCAGCAACTGGGGGAACAGAGTTCCAGGATGGAGGTACAGCCAACACCAAGGTCCTGTGGTCCCCAAATCATGGCATGTTTAAGGAACAGAAAGAAAGCCAAAGCCTGGTGAGCACAAGAAAGAGAGGTGGGAGAGCTCAAGCGATCCTCTCACTTTAGTCTCTCAAAGTATTGAGATTATAAGTGTGAGCCAACTAATTTTTTTATTTTTAGAGAGGGTCTCACTATGTTGCCCAGGCTGGTATTGAATTCCTGGCCTAGCCGGGATTATAGGTGTGAGCCACTGCACCCAGCTACCACCCATCCCATAGTGTGGGCCAGAAGAAGTCTAGTAGGCACCAGTGACACCTCCCTCTTCTTCCAATCAGTCAAGCCCAACTCATTGTTCTATTTCCACCAGCACTTCCACCCTTCTCCTTTTCCCAAGTACTCATCTGGCCATAGCAATGGCTCCCGACAGGTCTCCCTGAGTCTGCTTCTTCCCCTTCCATCCCTCCTCCACTCTCCTTCCGTTCTTTCTCCGCACTGCAGCCACCATCCTTCTTAAGACCAGTGCCCCTTTGCTTGTAGGATACAGACAGAACCGCCTGCATGACATGCAAGGGCTCACATGGTCACTCCATCTCCATCTCCATCCCTTGTTCTGTGTCTTGGGGACATTAGCTTCTTGTAGTTCTCTGTAACCTCCAAGCTCCTTCCCACCACGCCACAGAGTCCCTGCAGTGCAATTCCTCCTGTCTTCACCTGAACACACCTCTCTTCCCTTCCTCAGGTAAGCCTTCCTTGAACCTCTGACTGGATCACTCCTTGGCTTGTGCCACTTTTACAATGCCACATTTGCTTGTGACAGTAGATGATTAAAGTCTACCTTCCCTAATAGACCAAGGATCAGGACCCACTTGCTTACCACGAAATATATGCTAAGCAGATCCCAGCCAATGCATAGAGAACATGCTAGACAGTGCTCTTAGCATGCGCCACGTCTTAACTCACCTAGACCTCCCAAACGCCCTATGAAGTAGGAACAACTAATAGCCATACATATGAGGATAGTTTGAGGGGGGGCTCAAAAAAATCCCAGAGTTTATTTATAAAAAATTGTGTATTTCAGTCACCTTTAAAGTACTCTCCATTTAATGCAACACACCTATTGAGAAGCTTTTTCCACTGCCCAAAACCGTTTTTGAATTTGTCAATTTTTTTTGAGAAAGCAGGATTTATTGAGGACAGAAAAGCCTCCACAGTGGGAGGGGGCCCAAGGAGGTTGCCTGAATTCATCAATTTTGATGCTTTTTAGTGCTTCTACCATTTTTTGTTTCACCTCTTCCACATCTGCAAAACAAAACATTTTCCTCTGAGGACTTTTTTCATTGGAGGAAAAAAAAAGTACTTGGGGCAAGATCAGGTGAGTAGGGAGGGTGGGGTCATGACTTTTTTTGGTCAAAAACTCCTGAAGACTCAACAAGGTGTGGGCAGGTGTGTTGTCATGGTAGAAGAACCAGTATCCTGTTGGCCAAAACTCAGGACATTTCTTCCGCGAATTGTGCCACAACCCTCTCAAAACTTCCAGATAAAAACTTTGAGCTGAGTGAGGTTGCTCATGCCTGTAATCCAACACTTTGGGAGACGGAGGCGAGAGGACTGCCGAAGTCCAGGGGTTCAAGATCAGCCTGGGCAACTTGGTGAGACCTCGTCCCTACAATAAAAAAAAAAACAGCCAGGCGTGGTAGCGTATGCCTGTATTCCAGCTACTTGGAAGGCTAAGGCAGGATTGCCTGAGCCCAGCAGGTCGAGGCTGCAGTGGCCATAAACATGCCACTGCACTACAGCCTGGGCGACAGAGTAAGACTCTGACTCAAAAACAAACAAAAGTTGTTTGGGGCAAGATTGGTTGACTGTTTGATCTGAAGGAACAAATGCTGAGTGTACCACAAGGGACCTGCTCTCCAAAAGATAACTCTGGATTTTTTTAGGTCCCTTTGTGCATGGTGAGCTAAAAAGTGGTACAGCTGGAATATGAACTCAGGTAGCCCATTCCCGGAGTCTGCTCTGCACTCCAACTCTGGCGCCTCCCCAGCACCTGCTGAATGCAAGGTGACAGGAGTCCTTTTGATAGGAACTGAGCAGCATCATCAATCACCTTAGTTCAACTGAAATCATTTTATTTTGACTTTACTATGGATCTTTTGATTGAGTCTTCAATGTAAACTTTCATCTTCCTAGCATTTTATTTCAGCTACTTTTACTTTTTTTGTTTCTTTTTTAGAAATGAAGTCTCCCTTTGTTACCCAGGCTGGAGTGCAGTGGCACAATCAGGTGATCCTCCTGCTTCAGTCTCCTGAGTAGCTAGGACTACAGGTGCACAACACCACGCCCAGCTAACTTTTAAAAATATTTTTACAGTCCAGGGTCTTGCTATTGTTTTTGCTACTTTATTTTTTTGAGGAGTCTCACTCTTGAAACCAGCCAGCCAATGGGTACACGGCAGCCCCTCAACACAGAGTGGCTGGAGTGTAGTGGCAGGCTCACAGTCACCACAGCTTCAACCTGCTGGGCTCAGGTGAAACTTCCGCCTCAGCCTTCCAAGTAGATGGAACCACATGTGCATGCCACCACGCCTGGCTAATTTTTAAATTTTAATTTAATTAGTTTTTTAAAAATAGGAGTCTTACTCTGTTGCTCAGGCTGGAGTGTAGTAGCGCACTCATGGCCACTGCAGCCTCGATCTGCTAGGCTCAGGTGTTCCTTCCACCTCAGCTTTCCAAGTAGCTGGAACCACAGGTACGTGCCACCACACCTGGCTAATTTTTTAAAAATTTAATTGTAGAGATGAGGTCTCACCAACTTGCCCAGGCTGGTCTCGAACCCGTGGGCTCAGGCAATCCTCTCATCTCAGCCTCCCAAAGTGCTGGGAATATAGGCGTGAGCCACCATGCCCAGTCTAATTGTTTTATTTATTATAGAGACAAGATCTCACCAAGTTGTCCAGTCTGGTCTTGAACCCCTGGGCTCAGGCAATCCTCTCATCTCAGCCTCCCAAAGTGCTGGGAATATAGGCGTGAGCCACCATGCCCAGTCTAATTGTTTTATTTATTATAGAGACAAGATCTCACCAAGTTGTCCAGTCTGGTCTTGAACCCCTGGGCTCAGGCAATCCTCTCGCCTCCACCTCCCAACGTGCTGAGATTACAGGTGTGAGTCACCATGCCTGGCCCATTTTAGCTACTTTAAAATCCATTTGGCTGGGCGCAGTGGCTCAAGCCTGTAATCCGAGCTCTTTGGGAGACCAAGACAACAGGACTGCCTGAGCCCACGGGTTTGGGACCAACCTGGGCAACTTGGTGAGACCTCGTCTCTAAAATAAATCACAAAAACTAGTTGGACATGGTGGTACACGTCTGTGGTTCCAGCTACTTGAAGGCTGAGGCAGAAAGATTGCCTAAGCCCAGCAGGTCGAAGCTGCGATGGATATGAGCGTACCACTGCACTGCACCCTGGCGACAGAGCGAGACACCAACTCAAAAAAAAAAAAAAAATCCATTTGCCCTCACTGGTATTATGATGACTGGTGTTGCGACAGAGGAGGTAGCCCAGCAAACCATTGGAGAGCAGGGGAAAGTTAGCTTGGAGGGAAACAAATGATTTGTAGTGTGGGGTAATCCACATAAAGACAATTCAAAGGTTTTCATGGGTGTCATCTCACTTAACTGTGGATTTCTAACACAATTGCGCCCTGGGGCAGTTCTTCCACAGTTAACAGAGGAAGCAAAAGGCTGTGGCCAGGAACTGCTAAGCTATGGGAAATCAACCAGACACAGAGCCAGGAAGGCAGCCCTCCACTTCTAGTTTCAGAAGTGCGGAGTTAACTCTCGCAGAGCAAGGCCACTGCTTCTTCCAGGAATCAAAGAGCAGGCCACACTTTCCTGACTCTCGGTAGAAACCCCACGGCAAGGACGGCTGTTTTTGCAGTGTGGTTGGTGTAGCGCAGTTATTTCACAAGTTCAAGCAACACGGTAATGAGCCCTATAAACCGGCTACATCCAATTCACAGTAGATCAGTAGGGTGAAAATGTTAACAATTTAGCAAATTCTTAACCTGGAGCCCACCCAATGTCAGGGGGAAGTCAAGAAACCGCATGCACATTTTCTTGATACGCATTTTGCTAAGAAAAGGCTTTCATGAGTTTCTTCCAGGGCTCCGAAGTGAAACAGGGCAAGAGCCTCCGGTCCTTTATGCCTGTACACACATCCTGGCTCCAGGCTGTGCGTGAACGGGGTCCCTTGGGAGGGTGAGACACTTCTAGTCTGCCAAGTTCCTGGTGGCTGTGGATGGGGGTCTAGGAGGGGGAACACCACAACCCACCCCTAAGTAAGTCAGACCTTAAACAGCGCGGTTCTCAAATCCTATAGCCAGACCTAAGGGGCTCCTCGTAGGGGAAGCCGCGGGTAGGGTCAGGGGCAGTCCTAGAGGCGCTCGAGCTCAGTCCCCATCAAGCGCCGCCTGTGTGGCCGTGGACAAGCTCCATACCCTCTCTGGGCCTCAGTGTCCACACGTGCACGTTGGAAGTTGAACCACATGGCTTTCAAGGTCTCACCGCCCAGAGCCCGGCACCCGGCAGGCCCAGCCCCTAAAGCGGCTTCCTGTGGGCGCGGTGCTGGCCTTCAACGGTCCCCCTCCCCCCGGGGCCCGCGAATCCCTCGCTCAACACGCCCCTCGGAGCCACGGCGCTTACCCAACCGCAGTCCCAGCGGCCGAACACAGCTCCGCCTCTTCCCGGGGGCGTCCCATGGTGCCCTGCGCCGGGCTTCCGAAACGGCGGGGCGCCTCCCGCCTTTCCGCGCGCGGACCCCGAACTCCTCTCCCCAGTTCTCCCCGGCACCCTATCCTATCAACGTCTAGTATCCCAGCCAATCACGCGGGCCTCGAGTCTTGCCTTCGGTCCACCCTCCTCCCCGCGCTCAGCCGGCGTGAGCGCAAGGCCCTCACCAGGCCAACCCAATCAGCGACCGGCTCCCGCCTGCCCCACCCCAACCTCCCTCCCCGCGACCAATCCGCGCGCCCCATTCAGCCGCCCGCCCAGCCAACCCGGGCTTTGAAACCAGCCAGCCAATGAGGGCACGGCGGCCCTTCAACGCTGAGTGGCCGGCCAACTAGAGACGCCGCATGGCCAGGGCGGCAGCCAATCGCCGTGGAGCGCGGTGCCGCCGCGGAGAGGTCCGGCCCGAATATCCCTCCGCCTTCCTCCCTCCCTCTCTCTCTCTGCGAGCCGCCGCTCACTTACAGCTTCCCTCCCTTCTTTCTCCCTCCGCCACCCGAGCACCAGCCGCGCTCTGAGCTGCCCCCGGGGTCCCTCCCCCGCCGCCTGAGGAGCAGCCGCCGCCGCCGCCGCCGCCAGCAGCACCTTAGGAGGGAGAAAGGAAGGAGAGGGCAGGAAGGGGCGCCGGAGCGATACCCAGAGGGAGCCAGTGAATGGGCTTGTGGTGACCCCCGCCCCCCACCCCACCCTCCCTTCCCACCCGACCCCCAACCCCCATCCCCAGTTCGAGCCGCCGCCCGAGAGGCCGGGCCGTCGTTTGAGGAGTCGCCGCCGCCTCCGCCATGGAGCTGATCACCATCCTCGAGAAGACCGTGTCTCCCGGTAGGACGCGGGGGCCGGGGGTCGCGCTGAGGTGATTGAGGTGGGGGAGGGGACGCTGACCC
>NW_007121329.1:153554-170203 GCF_000164805.1 Carlito syrichta
CAAGGGTGGGGGTGGGGGAGCCGGGCCTAGGGGCCATGTGGACGCTCCGAGCCCGGCCGCCCGCCCCGTCCGACCCGGCCGGCTTCTCCTTCCCGGCCCGGGGCCCCGCGCCTCTCCCCACCCACTTCCCCGAGCTCTGCCCTCTCCCACCTCGCTCGGTCTGGGCTCGTGGGCAGGCCTGGCACCCGACTGCCTCTCAGCCCATTTCCACTGGTCTTTTCCCCCTTTGCTGCCCAGTTGCACCTCCCCGGGGATGTTTTCTTCCTTTTTTATTTTTGACTTCGGTGAATGGAAACCTGGTCACTCGGGGTCTGCACCCCAGCAACAGACTGAGGCTCCTCTTTGAGATTGGGCCTTGTTCCTGATGAAATCATAGAGGAAAGTTCCTCGTTTTTCATATTTCCAAATTTAAGGGGCTCAGAAAGAAATAACCGAAGTCCACCAGAGACTGGACCTTTGTGCAAACGTGGGGTGGACTGGTGAACACAGTCATGTTTCTCTTTGGTGTCCATATCCTGTTGGGGGATGGGGGACAGGGAAGGGTGGACAATACTTGACTCTTTTAGAAAGGTAATAGGTAAATTAAGTCTGAAAAACACTGTAACCATCTGTGTTCCTTTGTGTTGTCTAGCCAAAGTGTCAACAACGACAAAGTGACAAAGCTTGTTTTGTACAAACTGCCTTTGAACGATTTTTTTTTTTGTCCTTGTATGTGCGAGTTTTTACTACTAACATTAATTATCCATTCCCTAGAAAAAACTTTTCTACTAATGGACTGGTAATTCTGTTTAGGGTATTATTCCTGTTTCGGCTTTTCCTAATTTTGCAAGAAGCTTTTTATCTTATTCCTAAGATTCCTAACATTTTTGGTGTTTCGTAATTAGTAAAATGTTTAGGAATTATCTTCTGCTGTGATTGCAGAACTGTTATCGGTAAGAAAATGTGTCTGCTTTTGACTTTTCCTATTATCTGCCATTTGGGCAGGGCTTTTTTTGGTGGAGGGAGAGGAGCGTGTGTGTGAAAATTTTTAAACAGACAGCTTTGGGGGACCTGTGTATTACAAAAGATTACAAAAGAGCATGCTTTTCAGGGATCCACTGTGGTTGGTTGGACAACTCTAGTCCAAATGCCTAGGGGTGGGTTAGTGTGTTAACAATTGACTATTAAATATAAAACCATTTTCCTTGAACAACTTGCCTTTAATTTTTGTCTTTGCAGTTTTTCCCTATCTCTAAATATCTGTTATCACTCTTCCTTATAAGTCTTTTGTTCAGCAATCTCCATTTGCTCAACACCCACAACTAAAATACAAGACTAGGCTCCTAAGTCTGTTTAGGTTTATCTTTAAGTAGCTCCTTTCATAAAAGATGACCTGCTTCCATGAAATCAAAAGCTACTCTGAGTATTATTCCTTCTGGACCAGGGTTTATAAAATTTAGAGACTGGTTTTATTTTTACATTTACTCAACAAATATTTAGAGTACCAGGCATTATCCTGAGTTCTTGGGATACTATGGTATCTGTGGAAGAATTGACTGGCTACCGTATAGTCACACTTGCTGTAATTCAGGGTATCTAATAGGAAGATATGGGTACTAAGGATGATCTTGATAGGAAAATCTGTAATTTCTCATTAAATGCTAGGCTACAGTATGAGAAAGGGAGTCTTAAAATAGATAATTTTGCTCAGATGGTTTCCTGAGACATTCATGATATATATTTTTTTAAAAAACACCACCCACCCCCCCTACCCCACCCCCGTGGTTAGTGCTCTAAGCTATCCTCACTTGTTGAGATTCTTGAGATGTTAATTTACAAATATGTCTTTTAACAGCCCACTTTCCTTGTGGAACTGTCCAGAGTGCTGGCAAATCCAGGAAACAGTCAGGTTGCCAGAGTTGCAGCTGGTCTACAAATCAAGAACTCTTTGACATCTAAAGATCCAGATATCAAGGCACAGTATCAGCAGAGGTGGCTTGCTATTGATGCTAATGCTCGGCGGGAAGTCAAGAACTATGTAAGTGACTTTCATCTCTGTTTGGTCGTATTGTCTTCTGTAGGATAGAGCTGATGGGTATGATAGGTTTCTGGGACCTAAACTTGACTTGAAGGTAATTATTTGATTTAAATCTTTCTTGATTCGTCTTATCCATTCCCAGTGATGGATTAGAATACTTTTTATATGACTGACGTAGGCTGCAGCAGTTTGAGAAACTAATTTGATGCCATAATTTGTAAAGTTATTTTGGCGAATTGGAGTAGTATACAAATTGGTGTTGTGTATCAGAGTCACTTAGGGAATATGTTAATATTGTATTTTCCAAGCTCTTCAGAGATTCTGATTTGGTATGCCTGGAGTACAGTTCAGGGATCTTTTTAATCTGTCTTTCCAAGTGATTCTTCCACAGTCAGCCAGCACCTAGCCCCTGTTGAATTTCTGCTTTATATAAATCTGTTTCTTTGGTGGTTTAGGCGTGGCACTATGCTGAGTCAGAAGAATCAGATGATCTCTTGGTACTTTCAAGCCCAAAGAGTTTGTGAAATAGGAGTATGACATTAATGGTGCTTTTGTCTACTGAGCAAATTATAAAAAACTTTGTTTAGAAACACCTAGCATTTCTTCCAAGGCACTTAAAGAATACGGGTGAATTTTGAATGTGGAGTTCTTGTTACTTTGTTGAGTTAGTAATTTATTATTCTAGATGAAGTAAATGATTCAGATGATATGGACAGGTGTGCTTTCTTTAAAACAATTAGTTTTGAGCCGGGCTCGGTGGTTCAGCCTGTAATCCCGCGCCTTTGGGAGGCTGAGGTGAGTGGATTGCCTGAGCCCACGGCTTCGAGACCCGCCTGGGCAGTGAGACCTCATCTCTACAATAAATCAAAAAATCAGTCGGGCGTGGTAGTGCACGCCTGTAATTCCGGCTACTCGGAAGGCTGAGGTGGAAGGATTGCCTGAGCCCAACAGATCGAGGCTGCGGTGGCCGGGAGCGGCCACTGCACTCCAGTCTGGGTGACAGAGTGAGACTCCAACTCAAAAAAAACAAACAAAACAATTAGTTTTGTAGTCTGTATTATATGGGTAAGGCAACAAGAGGAATGAAACATCTGTGCAGCATCACTTTGTCCTTGTAATTTGAGGGGAAGCCGTGGGGAATTCTCTGTGTGTGCTTGTGCAGGTCATGGCTATGCATACCACATTTGCTGTTTCCTGATTCTAGATGTCAGCATTAGGTAAGTTAGTGCCCCTTAGGGCAACAACTTCTCTTTCTGGTTGTGAACGTCCTTCACATGAGCTACCCGTGACAGGGAACTGGGTGATTAAAGCCACCTTGATTTTGAATCTTGGAATAGGAATACGTAAAGCCATTTCTATTCACATTGGGTCTGCTTGTGTAAGAACATTTTAATTCCTCTTGCCTCTGCTGTTTGACATAAATGGAAATGTATTCCATCACTGGAAGTCTGGAGGCTTATCATGCCCATTCAGTTCTCATCTTCCTCAAATTATACAATAGTAAATGAGAAAAGATGTGAGTGAAGCCAGGCTCGACGGCTCAGCCTGTAATCCCAGCACTTTGGGAGGCTGAGGTGAGTGGATTGCCTGAGCCCACGGGTTTGAGATCCGCCTGGGCAACTTGGTGAGACCTCATCTCTACAATAAAATAAAATGAAACATTAGCCAGGCATGGTAGTACGCGCCTGTAGTTCCAGCTGCTTGGAAGGCTGAGGCATTTTTTAAAATTTAGGTAATGATTTATATAGGCATGGTCGAGCTGTTGTGTGAAAAAAGCTAGCAGTTACTTTGGTCTTTTTCCTTTTCACAGTATATCTGATAATACCGTATCTCAGTGCTGGTGGTCATGTCTTTTTTGAAATAAAGATATTGGGCACAAGTAAGAGCTAGTTCCTTATTCCCCTTATTTCTGATAGTTGAATATTACTATTGGGGTCCTCCCTACTTTAAACAGAAAACTTACAGTGGTTAGGATGATATCTGTAGCCCTTAAATCACCTCAAGTAATATTAGTTAAGGGTTTTCCAAAAGCAATTTAAAGGAGAACAGGTAAAGGTAGGATGGAAGTCGGCATATTCCACGTGTGTACTAGGAGATAGTGTGGTATAAAACAGGTGCACTGGACTGGAACTTTAATTAGGCTTGGGTTAATAATACCCTTTTTAGCCCCTGACATTTGGGCAATTGACCTAGTTTTTCCTCTTCATTCCCTCATGTCTTTGACATACAGTTTTTGTTGTTAAAGTTCATTCTACCTCTGCTAGTCCTCAAGAGCAGAGTCATTTTTTAAATCAGTTAGGGCCAGGTGTGGTGGTTCATGCCTGTAATCTTAGCAGTTTGGGAGGCCAAGATGGGAGGATTGCCTAAGCCCACGATGTTGGCTGTGGTGAGCAGTGATTGTACCTCTGCATTTCAGGTTGAGCAGCAGAGTGAGACCCTCCCAACTCAAAAAAATAAATAAAATCAGTCAGAACTGTTTGTTATTAGGTAGAGCTGTTGGGAGCAGAAGGCAGGGATGATGATAAGTCATATAAGGGGGAAAGATGGGGAGGTCATTATTCACTACTAGCTGCAAAGCAGGATACTAAGTGACCTGACCCAGTCAGCAGAGCTGGCCTGAATATCTGGCAGCTATTCTTTGTCCTGTGTTCATGCCAGGAACAGTTAACTGTTTGCTTTTGAGTGGTCTGGTGATTCTTACTGAGTTCATTGACTGAATTAGCTGATCATGGTAATGATTAACTGAGTCAATCACAGCTTCATCCTTTATCTTACCTGTGCCTTTACCCTTTACAGAAGTGCTCATGTGGTTACCATGTCAAATGAGACATGTTTTATGACAAGTAGATCTCATTTTAATTGGCATATCTAGCTAATTCTTGTTATCTTTTGGTAGCGAGAACAGATCTTTGATTCTTGGACAAACAGAACAAATCCTTTCTGGTGGAAGTTATATAAAGATTAATTCTTAGGTGTTGGTAACATCAGTAACTTTGTTTCACATTTATTGGTGTTGTTACTTTACCAAAGTTTTTCTGTGTAAGTCACCCAGAGTGCTGGTTTGTCAGTGACCATAAAGGAAAAAGGCTTGTTTCATATTTCATGAGTGAGACTATCTCTTCTATGGATCAGGTTAGACAGTGATCTACCATGAATCAGACCCACCTGAATAACCCAGAGTTAGCCTCATTCTTTTTTTTTTTTTTAAGTTGGAGTCTCACTCTGTCGCCTAGGCTAGAGTACAGTGGCACACTCAGCGGCCACCGCCGCCTCGACCTGCAGGGCTCAGGCGATCCTTCACCTCAGTCTTCCAAGTAGCTGGAATTATAGGCATACCACGCCTGGCTAATTTTTTGATTTTTGTAGAGATGAGGTCTTGCCAAATTGCCCAGGCTGGTCTCAAACCCATGGGCTCAGGTAATCCTCTCACCTCGGCCTCCCAAAGTGCTGGGATTATAGGCGTGAGCCACCACTCCCCGCCTAGCCTCATTCTAATGAATGTCCCACACTTCTGTCCACAAACAAGGTTGCAGGCATCATTTTCTTATATACAATCAGCAGTAGCAGTGATCCTGGAATGAAGTTTGTCACCATCTCTCCCCCCTTGCCTTTTAATGTTACCTCCCCCTTTTTTGTGTGTGTTGGAGTCTCACTTTGTGGCCCAGGCTGGAGTGCAGTGGCACACTCACAGCTACCACAGCCTCGACTTGCTGGGTTCAGGTGATCCTTCTGCCTGAGCCTTCCAAGTAGCTGGAATTACAGGTGCACGCTACCATGTCCAGCTAATTTTTTGACTTATTGTAGAGATGGGGTCTTGCCAAGTTGCTCAGGCTGATCTCAAACCTCTGAGCTCAGGCAGTCCTCTCACCTCAGTCTCCCAAAGTGCTGGAATGACAGGCTTGAGCTACTGCGCCTGACCCTTACCTCCTCTTCTAACTGCTGGTTTGCTACAATTGAAGTGAGGGTTTTGGAGAATTCCTTTTGGAAGCAGAGAATGATTGATTTTGTGTCTAGGTTCTGGGGCAATGTTGATTGTACTGGTATTGGTGCTGAGGCTGGCTTTTTTTTTTTTTTTTGACAGCCTTTTCTATTTTTCTGTACCATAGAAAAGAATTCAGAGACACTTATTTAAGAGGTGTGGTGGGCAAAATGTGGTCAAATAGTGTTAGAGATTGATATCTTTTGTCTCCCTTTTTTGTGCAGGTTTTACAGACTTTGGGCACAGAAACTTACCGGCCTAGTTCTGCCTCACAGTGTGTGGCTGGTATTGCTTGTGCAGAGATCCCAGTAAACCAGTGGCCAGAACTCATTCCTCAGCTGGTGGCCAATGTCACAAACCCCAACAGCACAGAGCACATGAAAGAGTCGACATTGGAAGCTATTGGTTACATTTGCCAAGATATAGTAAGTGTTTATCTGATATATCTGGTTTATATTCTTAGTTGTGATATAGGTGGTGTTTGGGTTATTGTATTGAATCATGAAGAAAACCAAGCTAATGCAGAGTGTTTTGAAAGTAAGTCTGCTTTGTTAATTTAGACCTTGGTCCTCACATTGCTAATCATGCCCAGAAGAAGCTTGAGAGTCACACACTCACAGTCCATGTTTGGAGAAGCTTCAATTTCTAGGCTTTTAAAATGAGGATATTATTTGGAACATCCCTGATCTAATCCCTTTTTCAAGATCTTCACTGTACCATGAATATTGTGGTACTTTCTATTTAATTATTTTGAAGATGGGTACAATTCAGGGTTAGGTATACAAATGTTCATTATGCAAGTATCCTTGTTGATGGTTGTTCCCCACCGTGCCTCCCGTGGTACTTTCTTCATTTACTACATTACAGAAAGTTTTGCCAAGTCTTGATGTATTGCCAAGCTGGTTTAGCCACTGGAGCTACAATACAGTATTTTATGTACAGCCCTGGACTTCAACTCCCTACATGTTGTACCCAGGTGTTGATCCTTGGCCCTGACCCTCAGTTGTTATGAAGCTTAACTTTATTTGGTAAAGTGGCCTGGAAAAACCACCAGACTGCCATCAACATTTTCACAGAAGGGACAGAAGGCCAGGATTAACCTCAAACTCAGAGTCATTATATGAAGCAGTCAAGATGAAGTTGATGAGTTTGACTTACTTTTGTTTAATTTTAGATACTAATGCTGTGTGATATTTTGGAGGTAGTTTGCAATGCTGTCCCTAAATTAAAATGTGTAGGATAAGATCACAGTTATACTTTCTCCAGTGGATTTTACAATGAAAAGGACTGCTGATTGACCTGAGAGTGGTGGTGCAGACCTGTAGGCCTAGCTGTGTGGGAAGGTAGCCTGGAAAAAAAAAGATAGCCTGAAGCCAGGAGTTAGAGGTAACAGTACACTATGGTCGTGCCTATGAATAACTCCTGCTCTGTAGCCAGGGCAACATATCAAGACCTTGTCTCTTGAAGAAAAGGACTCCTGATTGGTAATGAGCTCATTACAGTTGTCCCTCTGTATCCATGTGGAATTGATTCCAGGACCCCCTTTGGATATGAAAATACCTGGGTGCTCAAGTTCCTTATATAAAATGGCAGCATATTTGTACATCACCTGTGCACATCCTGCCTCATACTTTATATCATCTCTTGATTACTTATAACACTTAATACAATGTAAATACTATACAAATAGCTGGCATACTGTATTGTGAAGGGAGTAAATGTCAAGAAAAAAGTTTTGCATCTTCAGTACAGATAGCAACCATACACTTTTTTCCTCCTAATATTTGTAATCCATGCTTGATGAATCCAGGAATTTGAAAGCCCTGGATCTGAAAGGCTGACTATATTCATGGCTCTTCTACTTGTTTCAGGACCCAGAGCAGCTACAGGACAAATCCAATGAGATTCTGACTGCCATAATCCAGGGAATGAGGAAAGAAGAGCCTAGTAATAATGTGAAGCTGGCTGCTACGAATGCACTCCTGAACTCATTGGAGTTCACCAAAGCAAATTTTGATAAAGAGGTATGTTTTTGATTAGAAGGTACAGATTCAGAGGATGAGGAATGCAAGGGTTAAATGAAAGTGTGGGTTTTAAGTTGATGATTGAGAAAGTACCACCTTATTTTAAAGCATTCTTACCTACTTTTTTTTTTTTTTTTGAGTTGAACTCTCACTCTGTCACCCAGACTGGAGTGCAGTGGCACGCTCCCGGTCACTGTGGCCTCAACCTGCTGGGCTCTGGTGATCCTTCCGCCTCAGCCTTCCAGGTAGCTGGAATTACAGGCGCGTGCTACCACGCCCGGCTAATTTTTGATTTATTGTAGAGATGAGGTCTTGCTAAGTTGCCCAGGCGGGTCTCAAACCTGCGGGCTCAGGCAATCCACTCACCTCAGCCTCCCAAAGCGCTGAGATTACAGGCTGAGCCACCAGGCCTGGCTTCTTACCTACTTTGGTCAAGATTTGTGTTGTTGAGATAAGACCAAGGAGTTGGGCGTTTGCCATTTTTCATTATAGTCATTGGAATAATGTGATCTAAATTGTTTCTAAGCTTAGGGTTTTCCCTTTGCATTCCAAGGTATGGGGATGTTAAGAGATTTTTTTAAAAAGTTAGAGCCGGGCTCGGTGGCTCAGCCTTTGGGAGGCTGAGGTGAGTGGATTGCCTGAGCCCACGGGTTCAAGACCCGCCTGGGCAACTTGGCGAGACCTCATCCCTACAATAAATCAAATTAGCCGGGCATGGTAGTGCACGCCTGTAGTTCCAGCTACTTGGAAGGCTGAGGCGGAAGGATCGCCGGAGCTCAGCAGGCGAGGCTGCAGTGGCCGGGAGCGGCCACTGCACTCCAGTCTGGGCGACAGAGTGAGACTCCAACTCAAAAAAAAGAGACAGCATAATGGTGCATGACTAGTTCCAGCTACTTGGGAGGTTGAGGCAGGAGAATCACTTGAGGCCAGGAATTTGAAGCCAGCCTGGGCAGCAAAGCAAGACCCCATCTCTAAAAGAAAAAAAATTTTTCTTATTGGGTAGGAGTCTCACTCTGTCACCCAGGCTGGAGTACAGTGGCACCCTCAGAGCCACCACTGCCCTGACCTACTAGGTTCAAGTTATCCTTCCAAGTAGCTGGAACCACAGGCACGTGTCACCATGCCTGACTAATTTTTTAAAAATTTTATTTATTATAGAGATAAGGTGTTGCCAAGTTGCCCTGGCTGGACTCAAACCCCTGGGCTAAGGCAGTCCTCGCCTCTGCTTCCTCAAAGTGCTGGGATTACAGGTGTGAGCCACGCCCAGCTAAATGAAAATTTTTATCAACTGTTCACAGTGGTACATGCACGTGGTTCCAGCTATGAGGGAGGCTGAGGCAGATGACTGCAAGAGTCATGGTGCATGACTAGTTTCAGCTACTTGGGAGGTTGAGGCAGGAGAATCACTTGAGCCCAAGAGTTTAAGGCTGCAAGATCACACCACTGTACTGCATCCTGAGCTCTTGCCTGTAAATGCAATAATTTCAGACCTAGCTTTTATAATTTACTTATTTTGTGGTAAAATATATTTAACATAAAATGTACCTTCTTAATTATTTTTAAGTCTACAGTTAAGTATATTCACATTGCTATGGAAATAGTCTCCAGAACTTTTTCATCCTGCAGAACCGAAACTGTACACATTGAACAATAACCCCCATTTTCCCCTCCCTCAGCAGCTGGCCATTTTACTTCTGTTTCTATGAGTCTGACCACTTAAAATATCTCATATAAATGAAATCATACAGTGTTTTTTTGTTTTTGTTTTTTTTGTGTGTGTGTGACTGCATTGTTTTATCTATTATAATGTCCTCAAGGTTAATCCATGTTGCAGCATGTATCAGTGTCTTTTTTTTTTCCCCCTGAGTTGGAGTCTCAGACGGGTTCTCGCCATGTTTCCTAGGCTGATCTTGAACTCCTGGACTCAGGCGATCCTCTTGCTTCCACCTCCCAAAGTGCTCATTACAGACATGAGCCACCATACCTGGCCTGTCGTTCCTTTCTAAGGATGCATAATATTCCATTTTATGGATAGATCACATTTTGTTTATAAAGTCATCTATTGGTGGACATTTGGGTTCTTTCTACCTTTTGACTATAGTGAACAGCATTGCTGTGAACATGATATGCATGTATTTCTCTGAGTCTCTGCTTTTAATTATTTTGACTATTTACCCATAAGTGGAATTGCTAAACCATATGGTTTGAAAGTACTTTTGTATATTATTTGTTGACACTTCAGACTTTCTGCTATTTCTTTGCTTTTTATAATGAGGAATTTCTAACTTATTAGAAAACCAGGTTTTTTTCCTTTTAGATTTCAGAAGATTTAGGCGGGTAGCAAATACAGTTCATTACTCCCATCTCCCTTTTCTTACCATGTTTGTTGTGGATTTACCACCTCTCACAAAACAAAATTTGGTCTCTGAAATAAAGCAGAAGTTGCTGGGCACAGTGGCTCACACGTGTAATCCTAGCACTTTGAGAGGCGGAGGCAAGAGGATTGCCTGAGAGCCTCTGGGTTCGAGACCAGCCTGGGCAAGACATGGTGAGACCCTGTCTTTACAGTATATTTATTTGTTTATTTATTTATTGAGTGGAGTCTCACTCTGTCACCCAGACTGGAGTGCAGTGGCACACTTCTGGCCACCGCAACCTCAACTACTGGGCTCCAGTGATCCTTCCGCCTCAGCCTTCCACGTAGCTGGAACTACAGGCACACGCTACCATGTCCAGCTAATTTTTGATTTATTATAGAGATGAGGTCTCGCCAAGTTGCCTGGGCGGGTCTCGAACCCGCGGGCTCAGGCAGTCCACTCACCTCGGCCTCCCAAAGCGTGGGATTACAGGCTGAGTCACCAAGGCCGGCCATCTATAATAAATTTTTAAAAAATTAGCCAGGCATGGTGGCAAATGCCTGTAGTTCCAGCTACTTGAAAGACTGAAGTGGAAGGTTTGCCTGAACCCAGCAGGCTGAGGCTGCGGTGTCCTTGAGTGTGCTACTGCACTTCAGCCTGGCCAACAGAGGGAGACTTCAACTCAACAAAAACAAAAAGGAAAAAAGCAAAAGTTATGAATTATATTTTAAATACAAGGAAACTAATTTTCCTGCATGTAGGTTTTTGTTATTCTTTTAACTAACCATTTTTATTTAAACCTTGTGGCCTACATTTTCCTGTCCACTTCCTTCCTGAAGTCTTGTTAGTGAAGGTCATGTGGATTAAAAGATTAGGGACCTCCTTAGAGGGCAGGTCATATAGCAGACACTGGGAGTAAACTCTTCATAACCTTTACAGTGATAGTGCCATACTTTGGCTCAAGGAAAAGTTGCTTGATTGTACCAGAGTTATGTGGGACCTTGAGAAAGTAAGAGGTTTTCTTTGTGGAGTGAGTCTGGAAATCTTCATTTACACAGTTTATGCTCTCCTAATTCTCTTTATTATTTCTTACTGCAGTCTGAAAGGCACTTTATTATGCAGGTGGTCTGTGAAGCCACACAGTGTCCAGATACAAGGGTAAGTGTGAGGTCATTTGAAAAGAATCTTACATTTTTCCTAGGAAATACCAAATCTACCAGAGTTTGAAATATTGAGAATCAACTGACTTTAGAAATAAAAACATTGGAGAAGAGGGAAGAATAGTACTTGGAAAATTAACACAGTGGAAGTTACTGTCCTCTTAAAAAAGAGGTTTAAGGGAGAAGTGGTTTTTGATCAGCTTTGCTACTTTATTGCTATAGGTTACTCAAATGATTTTCGGCTGTAGCCGATGAAACTGCTTTGCTATTTGCTATAACCTAAACCCAACCTTTCAAGAAGATGGAAGTAACATCTTCAGTGTGAATAGCATTAGTGTGTTTACCCCTGCCATGGGTTCCACTTGCGTCTTTAAAACAGGAAAGAGAAGGAATGGAAAAATAAATAGGAAGGGTTAATGAAAGAATTGAGGGCAGAGATTGAATTTTGGGGAAATTATAACATTACTTGTGTGTACCTGGATTAACCCTTTAGATTATGGGCTCATTTGAATGAATGTACCTTTATTAGATTGCATTGTTATTTTAGTAAACTGTCTAATCTGCTATTCATAAAGGTACGAGTGGCTGCTTTGCAGAATCTGGTGAAGATAATGTCCTTATATTATCAGTACATGGAGACTTATATGGGTCCTGCTCTTTTTGCAGTAAGTATTTTCATCTTATGTGATTTGAGCTTGTAGCTAAATTGCAGAGCCCATCATTCTTAGTTGCTGTTTTGTCAGTTCTGTAGTTTTTTACTTAACATAAAGTCAAGGAATTCTTTGAGTCCGAGTGTTAAATTTAAGCTCATCAGTGGCATGCCAAGAAAACTGGCACTGGCTATGCATGGGTAAAAAGACTATTTTGAAAATCTATTCCCTGTTTCTGGCTTTCAGACCTCGCTTTTATAAATTTTCAAGTTTTAATAACTTGAATGTTTGGGTAAGGAGGGGAAGTCTTACTTGAATGAGTACTTATTCGGGTCTGGGGTATCATGTGTTTTCTCTTAAGATCACAATTGAAGCAATGAAAAGTGACATTGATGAGGTGGCCCTGCAGGGGATAGAATTCTGGTCCAATGTCTGTGATGAGGAAATGGATTTGGCCATTGAGGCTTCAGAGGTAAGCCTGGGACAGTGGTGGTGTATTGGGAGAGCTGATACTTTGGCTAGGCTTTGGGACAGAACTCATTTATAGATATTTTTCTCCTGGGAAGGCTTTATTCTGACAGAGCTTAGAGAGTATCTCTATTTGTAGAGACTGATTTTCTGCTAGTCAAAGACCCCATGAAAAACATCAATAATGAGGCGCTCAGGTCTTTGCTGCTCAGTCTGGCTTTATTGTAAATCCTAATATTAGTGCTGTGAACACAAGGGGGCAGCAGTCTGTCACAGTTTACCAAGGTGACACCTGATGCTGTATTACTTTGGGAAGTTCTAATGCAAGCTTGGGATATGTAATTGATAGTTTACTAACTGTGGTGAAGGAATTGGATGTGGGAAAGCGGGTAGCTCTGCACTTGGAGTCTTTGAATTCAAGCTTTGCTTCCAATCTTCTTTGTCTTTATGCACTTCTAAAAACAGTCCTTTTTTTTTTTTCTTTTTTGGTCATCCTTATGTAAACTCGGTGCATCTCTTGATCCAAGCAACACTTGAATGTTGTGTTGTTAATATGAATTGAACGTGTGAGAAAAATGTAATACTTAAGGTTGCCCTGGTCCTTTAAGGTAGATTATATGTATGACCCAAAAACAAGTACCTTCAAAAATCATACTGAATGTTACTATTTGCCCCCATGTATTTCTGTTACAGATCCCTGGCCAGCTCTCACTATATGCCTTTGGTACTATAGTTTGTGTGCTTTTATCTATAATTTGTTTATATTGTTCTTCATATTGTTTCTGTCCTTAGGCAGCAGAACAAGGGCGGCCCCCTGAGCATACCAGCAAGTTTTATGCCAAGGGAGCACTGCAGTATCTGGTTCCAATCCTCACACAGACACTAACGAAACAGGTGAGTTACCTTCCAAATCTAGCTAGGTAAGCTGTGAAGCCTCACTAAGGATGGGTTGGTTTGCTGTGGGAACAGTTTCCATGAAGGAACTTGGCAGCGCATCAGCTATTTGATGTTCTGTCATAGATGACTTAGGAACAGCTGAACTGGATCTGTAAGATCCCCTAGACAACTCTGAGTTGTTTGTGAAGAACTGGGTCTTAACATCTCAGATACGTCTTTTCTTTGCCTAGGTTGGAGTGCAGTGGCATACTCACGGCCACCGCAGGCTCAACCTGCTGGGCTTAGGTGATCCTTCTGCCTCAGCGTTCCAAGTAGCTGGAACTTCAGGCATGCACTGCCATGCCTGGCTAATTTTTTGATTTATTATTCAGATGAGGTCTCACCAAGTTGCCCAGGCTGGCCTCGTACCTGTGGGCTCAGGTAGTCCTCTCACTTCGACCCTTCAAAGTGCTGGGATTATAGCCTTGAACCACTGAGGCCAGCCTCAGATACGTCTTGATCAGAAATAAGCCACATGCTGCTCTACTTTCCTGAGTGCTATAATTGCCCAAATGCACAGAAGAGAGGTGCTCTATAGAAGTTGCAGTAAAGGAAGGCTGGGAGCATAGGTGTGCTAGTTTTAGGCCACTCGCATATCTGTTCTGAGATCTAGAATATTTTTGTGAGTTCATGGGATTTGTTTGTTTTTACAGTGCTAATGAGGTTAGATATTAGTTATTCAGAACCTATTGAAGGGACTCCAACCCATGAAAGAGACTCTTCTTCTGATCCTTCAAGATCATTAGCATCAATTACTAAGACTTAGGACAAAATAAAAGTGACAAGACTTTATAAAGATGTGGTCTAAAGAGTAAATATAGAAATTCTTTTATAAAAAGTGTGTCCTGGTTGTCACTGTTCCCTTTTGACTTTATGCATCACATTGCTTCTTGGTATGGTGTTTTGGAAGGTTCTTTCTCTCACTGCATCTTTCTGTTGCATGTGAAATATTACCAAAGAGCTGATAGGGCTTTGAGGAAACAATGTCAGTAGCTGTGAGCACTGTGAAATGTATTTGTACACCGGAATATAATTATTTTTAGGGTTGTATATGACTCTTTCAATACAGCAGATTCAAAAGATAGAGATATGTTTAGTTTGGAATGGACTGGGTGTTCCCTCAAGTTTTCATCTCATCTTTCAGTTTTACAGTTGCTATTTTTGTCTTTTGACTTAACATCTTTGCTTTGTATATTTTTGTTGTGTTTCTCTTGTTTGGGAAAGAATTGTTCTTTATGTGATTTTTCTGAAACTGCACAGGCAGCTTGCCTTAAATTATGGTGTATTGTGAACAGCCACAATAAGAAAGATATTCCTTAGATTCTAACTTAAGGGGAGATATTAATGGAATCTTTTCTTTTTTGAACTTTTTATTGAAATACAGCAATTGCTAGCATTCAGGAGCCCCCTTCATTCTTCTTCCCAGTCATTAACTCCCTTACTTTCCTGACCTTAAACTCCATAGATTAATTTTAGCTGATTTTGAACTTTATATAACTAGAATCATACAGCATGTAGTCTTTTATTCCGCCTTTATGTTTTACTTACTTTTGTGAAACTTGAGCTCTAAGGACATTTGGGAGTAGTCAAGTACCTTTTGAGTTAAAATGATTCTTTGAACAAAACCTTAACTACCGTTGTTTCATCAGGATGAAAATGATGATGATGATGACTGGAACCCCTGCAAAGCAGCAGGGGTATGCCTCATGCTTCTGGCCACCTGCTGTGAAGATGACATTGTCCCACATGTTCTCCCCTTCATTAAAGAACACATCAAGAACCCAGACTGGCGGTACCGAGATGCAGCAGTGATGGCTTTTGGCTGTATCTTGGAAGGACCAGAGCCCAATCAACTAAAACCACTAGTTATACAGGTAAGGCCCTAAGAGATTTTTGGAGTAGAAAGTGGGATATTTATTGTTTAAACTTTTTCTTTGAAAGCGTTATCTTTATTTTTTTTTAAAAAGTGTAGGCCGGGCTTGATGACTCAGCCTGTAATTCCAGCACTTTGGGAGGCTGAGGCAAGAGAATTGCCTGAGCCCGCGGGTTTGAGACCCGCCTGGGCAACTTGGTGAGACTTCATCTCTACAATAAATAAAAAATTAGCCGAGTGTGGTAGCGCACACCTATAGTTCCAGCTACTTGGAAGGCTGAGGCGGAAGGGTCGCTGGAGCCCAGCAGGTCAAGGCTGCGGTGGCTGGGAGCATGCTACTGCACTCCAGTGTGGGCAACAGAGTGAGACTCCGACTCAAAAAAAAAATTGCCAGGCTCGGTGGCTCAGCCTGTAATCCCACGCTTTGGGAGGCTGAGGTGAGTGGATTGCCTGAGCCCGCGGGTTCGAGATCCGCCTGGGCAACTTGACAAGACCTCATCTCTACAATAAATAAAAAAGAAAAGAAAAGAAAGAAACACAACTGTAAACAGTCATCCGCAAAGGTTATTTCTAGCTAATTCGCTTTCGATGAGGGTAAAATATATTTTTCACTTTTAAAAATGCAGAAAAGGCCCGAATGAAAAGTCACCTATAATTTCATTGCAAGAGATAACACTTAGCTTTTAGTATTCATCCTTGGAGCTATTTTCTGTACTTGTGTGTGCAATAGGATGGAGAGATCTTACTGTACAAATTCTCTTACAACCTGTTTCTTTACTTAATACTATGTTGTAAACATCTCCACATAATTCTTAATGATGGGATTCTTCTTTGCGGGGGGGATGACATGAAATGTAAATTGCCTTATGGAAATGTGTTTTGCTGTTGTGAATGACGTGAGTCCATTACAATTAAGCTTAGGGCTTGTAGAACTCAAGTCATTCAGTATATAGCCCGATGACATCATAACTACATCCTGGGGGTTTTATTTGAGTAATTCAGTGCAAACTACTGAAACCATTTAACACCAAATACCTTTTTTTTTTTTTTTTTGAGTTGGAATCTCACTTCCTGCCACCGCAGCCTCGACCTGCTGGGCTCCGGCGATCCTTCCACCTCAGCCTTCCAAGTAGCTGGAACTACAGGCGCATGCTACCACGCCCGGCTAATTTTTGATTTATTGTA
>NW_007121329.1:170613-177492 GCF_000164805.1 Carlito syrichta
TCCACTCACCTCAGCCTCCCAAAGGCGCGGGATTACAGGCTGAGCCACCGAGTCCAGCCCAAATTCTTAATAGAACTCTATACTATGAGAGCTGGGCATGGTGGCTCATGCCTGTAATCCTAGCACTTTGGGAGGCCGAGACAAGAAGATTGCCTAAGTCCATGGGTTTGAGACCAGCTTGGGCATCTCTGCAATAAATAAAAAAAAATAACTGGGTGTGGTGGTGTGTGCCTGTAGTTTCAGCTACTTGGAAGGCTGAGGTGGAAGGGTCACCTGAGCCCAGCAAGTCATGACTGTGGTGTCATGAGTGTGCCATTGACTTCGGCCTGGGCGTCAGTGAGACTCCGACTTAACAAAAAGGGTGGAGGGGAGCTCCATACTGAGATTTGGTGAAGAGAGTAGATGTTTGCATGTTTTACTTTACTATATTTTGATAGATATTTCACATGCATGTCTTTTAAAATTCCAAAAGCTTCTTGGTGGTGTTTTTAGATAAAACCCATCCAGTATTTCTTCTCTGAGGTACCAATTAACATGAATTTTAATGTTTGTTTTGCTTTGCTAATAACTGTTGTATTTTCAGGCTATGCCCACCCTAATAGAATTAATGAAAGACCCCAGTGTAGTTGTTCGAGATACAACTGCATGGACTGTAGGCAGAATTTGTGAGCTGCTCCCTGAAGCTGCCATCAATGATGTCTACTTGGCACCCCTGCTGCAGTGTCTGATTGAGGGCCTCAGTGCAGAGCCCAGAGTGGCTTCGAATGTGTGCTGGGTAAGGAATTCTCTTCCTGGTGAAAAAAGGAACTTGCCCAAGCTTACTTTCTTGACAAGACAGTAGGAGGTGTGGGAGAGAAATGGATCTACCTCACTGGAAGGCTTTTTCTGAGTAACATCTCCTTTCTAATTTATTCAATTAGAATGTGGGGGAGGTGCCAACTGCAGCAGCCAGCAGGAGCAGTTGACTCATGGTGACTTGGTTCCTGAACCACTTAGAACAGTCATGGTATCCCAGTGGGGAAACTATCTGGACTTGGTTTTCTTTCTTGAGTTGCTTGGGGATAAGAAGTTAGGATTAAGGTAGAGTGTTGTTGGCTACAAGGAGTGCCATTGCTGAGAAGAGGGCAAGAGGGAAGGAGGGTAGGCGGCCTTAGTGCTGAGTCAGTGCAGGCTGAATGGAATTTGTTATGGAGAGGAAGCGCAAATAAGGAGGGAGTGGGGCTGTAACCTTTCTGTGAAAGGAAACAGAAGAAATGAAATGGCAGATATTAGATGTAGATGAAAGCACTTTTCTGCTTGTGGAATTGTGGGCAGATTATCTGACAAGATAAACAAAATATAAATACATGTAGTGACCTTAAGAGATACTTGTAGCCGGGCTTGGTGGCTCAGCCTGTAATCCCGCGCCTTGGGAGGCTGAGGTGAGTGAATTGCCTGAGTCCACGGGTTCGAGACCCGCCTGGGCAACTTGATGAGACCTCATCTCTACAACAAATCAAAAAATTAGCCGGGCGTGGTAGCGCGTACCTGTAGTTCCAGCTACTTGGAAGGCTGAGGCAGAAGAATTGCCGGAGCCCAGCAGGTCAAGGCTGCGGTGGCCGGCAGTGGCCACTGCACTCCAGTCTGGGTGACAGAGTGAGACTCCTACTCAAAAAAAAAAAAAAAAAAAAAAAAGACTGGGAATACTGGGTGCTGTCGGCTATTTTTATTTTTCAAGATTGAAAGAGAGAGAGAAATACTTGTAAAAATGTTGGGGCTGGGTGCAGTGGCTCATGCCCTGTAATCCTAGCATTTCGAAGGCCGAGGCAGGATGCTTGCTTGGGCCCAGGAGTTTGAGACCAGCCTGGGCAATATAGGGAGACCTCATTTCTACTAAAATAAAGTTAGTCAGGCATGATATTATGCACCTATAGTCCCAGCTACTCGAGGCTAAAGCGGAAGGATTGCGTGAGTCCAGGAGGTCCAGGCTGCGGTCAGGCATGTTGCCAGCATGTGTAACAGGGTGAGACCCTCCCAATTCAGGAAAAAAAAATGTTGTCTTCAGATGAGACCTTGGCAGAAAAAGTTGAGGTTTACTTACACAGCCTAAGGTATCTGAAGGAAAGATGAGGTAATTCTGAGGAGAGTTCTTTCCAGGACTAATAGGAAGTCTGTCTCCATTTCAGGCTTTCACTAGTCTGGCTGAGGCTGCCTATGAAGCCGCAGATGTAGCTGATGATCAAGAAGAACCAGCTACTTACTGCTTATCGTCTTCATTTGAACTCATAGTTCAGAAGCTCCTGGAGACCACAGACAGGTAATTGATATTCCACAGAAATGGGCAACGTTTTTGCATTCAAATCCTAATGCCTTCTGTGTGGAGAATAGATATGTAGCCTAATCTAGAAACACAGTGAGACAGGACAGGACGTAATTGCTCTGGAGGAATTTAAAGAATCCTATAGTAGATTGATTATTTGTTTAAATTAAAAAATGGAGAAAGAAATATCAACTCTGCCTACCTTAGAATTGTTAAGTTTATAGTTGAAGTCTGAAAATTCAGGTCTGTCTCGTTTCTATGCTTCCTTTTTGAGAGTAGTCGGTCTAGAGTGGCCTCTTCATTTTGCAGTGTGGACAAGAGCTAGGAGCATTTGATTATGGCATAAGAAATGATAGTGCTCATGAATGCATTTGATTGCCACACCAAATCATTAACTACCATTTTTTATATGAGATGAAGAACTTGAGGTTAAATCTCGTTGATTTAGAAACAGCTTTTGAAATGTTGTTTAAAGGGATTATAAGTTGGGAACAACCTTTAGTCACTCATTTTTATGTAAGCTACCTAGAGCCATGAGCAAAATAAACTTTTGAGAAAGGTGCTGGGCCTGAAATCTTTCATTCTTGGCAGTTCACCCCCACTTCTCTATTTGAGATTATTTCTAAAGATCACTCTTGCAGATGACTGAACAAAATTGGAATATTTTCGTCATAGGTATTCAGGCGAACCTCTTAAGTTGTTCACATAAATTCTTTACCATTATGAATAATTCTCTCCGTATAATTTTAACCCATTTCTAAAAGGATCGTTCTATTTTTTTCCATTCTGTATTCTAACCAAGTCTGGAGACTATAATGAACTGAGCCATTGGCTCTAAGGACTTTTGAAAATTTGATTCTTAGATATTGTGTTGCCAAACTCAAACCAGGCCTACAATCATGAGTTCCTTTTTTGTTGTTGTTGTTGTTGTTGTTGTTGTTGGAGTTGGAGTCTCACTCTGTTGCCCAGACTGGAGTGCAGTGGCTGCTCCCGGCCACTGCAGCCTCAACCTGCTGGGCTCTGGCGATCCTTCCACCTCAGCCTTCCAAGTAGCTGGAACTACAGGCGCGCGCTACCACACCCGGCTAGTTTTTGATTTATTGTAGAGATGAGGTCTCGCCAAGTTGCCCAGGCAGGTCTCGAACTCGCGGGCTCAGGCAATCCACTCACCTCAGCCTCCCAAGGTGCGAGATTACAGGCTGAGCCACCGAGCCCGGCTTTTTTGGAGTTGTTCTGATGCCCAAGCTGGAGTGCAGTGGCATGCTTACAGCCACCCAGGCATTGACCTACTGGGCTCTGGTGATCCTTTCACCTCAGCCCTCCAAGTAGCGGAACCACAGGTGTGCCTTACCATGCCCAGCTAATTTTATTTATTGTAGAGACAGGTCTCACCATGTTGCTCAGGCACTTTTCTTGCCTCAGCCTCCCAAAGTGCTGGAATTACAGGCATGAGCCTTCACACCCAGCCCATGAGTTTGTTTTTTGAGTCAGTCTCCCTCTGTCTCCCAGGCTGGAGTACAGTGGCGTGATTACGGCTCACCACAGCCTTGATTCCTGATCAAGGTTTGATTCCTTGATCTTCTACCTCGGCTTCCTGAGTAGCTGTGCACACACCATCACACTCAGGTTTTTTAAATTATTATTTGTAGAGATGAGGTCTCAATATGTTGCCCAGACCAGTCTCAAATTCCTGGGCTCAAATGATTCGCCCACCTTGGCCTCCCAAAGTATTCGTTATTATAGGTGTTAGTCACTGCACCCAGCCAGGGATCTTAGTTTTGGCATGACAGTGTCTATTTTATGCTCTGTCCTTTCTCCTCAGTTGAGGCTTTAAGATTTTTGCTGTGTTCCTTATAGACCTGATGGACATCAGAACAACCTGAGGAGTTCTGCTTATGAATCTCTCATGGAAATCGTGAAAAACAGTGCCAAGGATTGTTACCCTGCAGTTCAAAAAACTACTCTGGTCATCATGGAACGACTGCAACAGGTGCTTCAGATGGAGGTGAGACTTAGAGGCTCCTGACTGTTGGTGGGAGTGGGACAGTACTGCTTATTTCCAGGTGCTCTGTCTTTGGTATTTTTTAAGTACATATTTTCTCAGAAAAGTAAAAGGCAGCCGGGCTCGGTGGCTCAGCCTATAATGCCATGCCTTGGGAGGCTGAGGTGAGTGGACTGCCTGAGCCCACGGGTTCGAGACCCTCCTGGGCAACTTGGCGAGACCTCATCTCTACAATAAATCAAAATGAGCCGGGTGTGGTAGCGCGCACCTGTAGTTCCAGCTACATGGAAGGCTGAGGCAGAAGGATCACTGGAGCCCAGCAGGTTGAGGTTGTGGTGGCCAGGAGCGGCCACTGCACTCCAGTCTGGGCGACAGGGTGAGACTCCAACTCAAAAAAAAAAAAAGTAAAAGGCTTATATAAAAAACATTGAAATTGAAACTTACTCGCATTTTTTGTTATAGCTTACTCATGCAAGTGTTACACTGTATACATTATGTGTTTTTTACATACTTTTACGATATTAACACTAGTAGCGATTTTTTAATGGTCCTGGCAACCCCAGCAAAAGTGAAAGGTGTTTATTTAGGACATGATGTTTTCTTCTTTCCCTTGTAGTCACATATCCAGAGCACATCCGATAGGATCCAGTTCAATGACCTTCAGTCCTTACTCTGCGCAACTCTTCAGGTATGATGGTGCCTTATTGTTTCTTATTAGCACCAGGGAAGATAATAAATATCTCAGTGAGACAAGTTTACATACATGCAGAACTTTGAAATGGTTTGGATGATACTTATCAGAAGCTGTTCTCAGAAGGCTTTGGTCTTGATTGACTGGGAGAGTAACTTCCCACCTTTCCTGTCTGTCCAGAAAGATCCAATTTCTCAAATTTGCACATGAAGAGAAGGAAGCTACTCTGTATGTGATGGTCCTTCCCAGCTATATAACTAGTTTGTGTTGGCAACTTTTACTCTTGGTTTTTGATTAGGTTGTCCAAGCCTAGCTCAGTCAGATTTGGTTCCCAGCTGTGGTTCACTTGTCTAAAAATATAGCCTTTCATTTCTACCATCCTCTTGAATGTTTGCTGTTGTAAGCTTTATCATAATTTACATGCTTACAGTAGAGAGACTGGGAAAATGAAAATAAAATATCATTCTCTACTCATAGAATTTCCTTAAAATAGGAATACTCTTGAACTTCTTGTCTAAAGCTTGAGTTGTGGATTTTAATATGCAATAACAATATTCAGGTCATCTTATCTGCAAACTCCCTTTTACCCCAACTTATTATTTGAGTCAGGGTCTCACTCTTGCCAGGCTCACTGCAGCCTCAAGTTCCTGGGCTCAGGTGATCCTTTCACCTCAACCTCCTGAGTAGCTGGGGCTACAGGCACATGCCGCCACACCCAGCTAATTTTTTTTTTTGAGTCAGAGTCTCACTCCGTCATCCAGGCTGGAGTACACTGGCATACTCATGGCCACCCCAACATCAACCTGCTAGGTTTAGGCGATCCTCCTCAGCCTTCCAAGTACCCAGAACTACAGGCACATGGTACCACCAAACTTTATTTATTTTTGAGTTAGAGTCTCACTTTTTCATCCAGGCTGGAGTGCAGTGGCACGCTCGCAGACATCACAGCCTCAACCTGCTGTGCTCAGACTATCCTTCCACCTCAGCTTTCCAAGTGGCTGGAACCACAGTTGTATGCCACCCCACCTGGCTAATTTTTTGATTTATTGTAGAAGCAAGGTCTTCAAGTTGCCCAGGCTGGTCTCTAACTCCTGAACTCAGGGAATCCTGTCACCTTGGCCTCCCAAAGGACTGGAATTACAGGTGTGAGCCACCAAACCTGGCCCAAACTTTATTTATTTACTTATTTATCTTTAAGTTGGAGTCTTACTCCATCGCCTAGGCTGGAGTGCAGTGGCACACTCACAGCCACCCCAGCGTCAACCTCCTGGGCTCCAGCAGTCCTTCCACTTCAGCCTTCCAAGTAGTCAGAACTATAGGTGTGTGCTACCATGCACTGCTAATTTTTGATTTATTGTAGAGACAAGGTCTTGCCAAGTTGCCCAAGCTGTTCTCAAACCCATGGACTCCCAAAGTGCTGGGATTACAAGAACCACCAAGCCTGGCCAACTTTTTTTTTTTTAAACAAAAGATAAAGATATCTTATATTTCTCATCAGACAGATAAAGGAATGACATTAGTTGAAGCAAGCAAAAGAGTAGAGGGGGTTTGGTGAGTTTGTGTTGAATTGGAGAAGTCAGATTGGCTTCATTTTATTAAGATTACTTCTAGATTATCTGTAAATGGGTAGGATATAGAAAGGGTTGCTTTTTGTTTGTTTTATGAATAAGAGCTCTAAGATGGCATGATCTTCTTTAAAGTTGAAGTCATTTAACTGACATTCCAGTAAGACTGGAACCAGAAGGCTACCAACAGGGATTTGTGAGACAGTAAGACATAAATGAGCCGGGCGCGGCGGCTCAGCCTGTAATCCCACGCCTTGGGAGGCTGAGGTGAGTGAATTGCCTGAGCCCGTGGGTTCGAGACCCGCCTGGGCAACTTGGCGAG
>NW_007121329.1:177522-189833 GCF_000164805.1 Carlito syrichta
TGAGGCGGAAGAATCACCAGAGCCCAGCAGATCGAGGCTGCAGTGGCCAGGAGTGGCTACTGCACTCCAGTCTGGGTGACAGAGTGAGACTCCAACTCAAAAAACAAAACAAAAAAGACATAAATGAAATACAGAGGCCAGGCTCGGTGCCTCAGCCTGTAATCCTGGCACTTTGGGAGGCCGAGGCGAGTGGATTGCCCGAGCCCACAGGTTTGAGATCAGCCCGGGCACCTTGGCACGACCTCATCTATACAATAAAATCAAAATATTAGCTGGGCATGGTAGTGCGCGCCTGTAGTTCCAGCTACTTGGAAGGCTGCGGCGGAAGGATCGCCGGAGCCCAGCAGGTTGAGGCTGCGGTGGCCGGGAGCGGACACTGCACTCCAGTCTGGGCATCAGAGTGAGACTCCAACTCCAAAAAAAATAATTAGCTTGCTGTGGTAGCACGTGCCTGTCATTCTGGCTACTTGGAGACAGAAGGATCACTGGAGCCTAGTAAGTCGATGCTGGGGTGGCCATGAATGTGCCACTGCACTCCAGCCACTGGTGACAGAGTGAGATGTCAACTCACCAAAAAAAAAAGAAAAAGAAATGCAGAGGGCATGACTTTCTGCACAATAGAGGATCAGCTTACATTTGTTCTGAATTGAGAATTGAGATGAAGCAAATGATTGGTACTGTCAGAGCTTTTGAGTAAAGAAGTACATTTAAGCTGGGTGCAGTGGCTTATGCCTATAATCCTAGTACTTTGGGAGGCCGAGATGAGAGGATTGCCTGAGTCCATGGGTTTGAGACTAGCCTGGGCATCTTGGCGAGACCTCGTCTCTACAGTAAATCAAAAAATTAGCTGGGCATGGTGGCTTGCACCTGTAGTTCAAGCTACTTGGAAGGCAGAGGCAGAAGGATTGCCTGAGCCCAGCAGGTTGAGGCTGCAGTTGTCGTGAAAGCGCCACTGCACTCCAGCCTGGGTGACAGAGTGAGACTGACTCAAGAAAAATAGTAGTACATTTGCCTTTCCAAAATTTAAAAAAAAAAGGGCACTTAATTGAATTTTAAAAAGTTGATTTTAAAAAGAAAAGATGTTGTGTTCTGATTGGAAGGTTTGGAATCAACCGATCCTGAACTCTTACTCATTTCACAGAATGTTCTCCGGAAAGTGCAGCATCAAGATGCTTTGCAGATCTCTGATGTAGTCATGGCCTCTCTGTTAAGGATGTTCCAAAGCACAGCTGGCTCTGGGGGAGTACAAGAGGATGCCCTGATGGCAGTTAGCACACTGGTGGAAGGTCAGTGAGCTACAGTTGGGAATGGCTTTAGAATGCAAGAGTGTTGGTGGCCTCAGAATCTGTTACAGGGCGTGAGTGATTCAAAGTTAGATTGAACTTAAGTGATTGACGTTTCTGGGGGAAAACTGTAATTACCTATCTTATGTTTATCAGGTTCCTTCTTCCCCTGAAAGCTTGGCTTTATTGAGGTTTGACTCCTCTCAAGAATAGAGGAAGCAAGTTTTCTATTTTCTTTCCTGACACTTGATACCTCCTGGTTATGATTGTAATACTTGGGACTCAGGTTGACACGCCATGGGGCCTGGTATGGAATGGAATGAAACATTGAGTGAGTTGTAGGAATTAATTTATTTTCTGATTGTTACATGTCTGACTATGCAAAATTGCTTTGGGAATGCCGTATCTGACTTAAGATTCTTTGAAGGGCCATTACAAAGCAGTATAGAACCTGGAATGCCTCCTCAGGGCTGACTTGTAAGGAGATTACTAAGGCCATTACTTGAGGACCACTCTCTGGGGACCAGACCTATTTCTGGCATAAACAGCCTATGTCCAACTGGTCTGTCACCATGTGACCACCCTGAAAGGGCAAGGATGTTAATTTTGGCTCCTGGAGTGGCTGATTGTGATCTGAAGCCCAGTGCTGCTTTTCCTAGCTGTGGCTTGTTAAGCCCTTGATGGGATTGCCTAAGAGCCCTGTTTTGAAGCTGGCTTCCAGAGAGGACATGTTATAATCAGATGAGGGAGGTGGACAAGAGGCAATATTGCTGGTTCAGCCAATTCCAATTCAGAATTAACCTTGACATTCCTTGAGGGTCATACCACTTTGTTGATTCAGCCAGAGTAAACCTCTGTTCTGTGGTATGAAAATTAGGCCCGCCCAGCAGTAATAACTCCTTCTTATGGGATGTCTTCATGATGGAATCAGCAATAACTCACACTCCACCCAACCTTTTGAGTGGAGTGAACACATTTTGGGAGAGCTAAAATGGGTTATTTTTGCTTACCGCTGTTATCCCATAGTGCTGTCTTTAGCTGATTGTTTCATTACAGTGTTGGGTGGCGAATTCCTCAAGTACATGGAGGCCTTTAAACCCTTCCTGGGCATTGGATTGAAAAATTATGCTGAATACCAGGTAGGATATACTTTTCAAATGACCATATTCACACTTGTTCCTGATAGTCGCTGTTTTGTCACCAGACAAAACCAGTAGAAATAACCTAAGTAGCTTTTCCCTACACGTTGGTCTAAAAGTCAAGCTGCTTTGTTCATTGCCTGAGCATCTGAGCTGGACGCAGCTGAAAACAAGACATTGGGTGCACCAGACATAGACAAGATGACTATTTGCCTAGACAGTATTGATGCAAGGGCAGTGTCAAGTTAAGCTGTCAGCACCCTAAAGAGCAGTAAAACTACCTGCTCTGCCCCCACCGTCCCTGGTGAACATTGTTTCTTCTGTCCTTTCTTCGTGATACCTCAGATAGCCCTCATTGTCTTCCTGCCATATTGGTTGTTTAAAAAATTGATCTCAGCCGGGTGCAGTGGCTTACGTCTATAACCCAGCACCTTTGGAGAGGATTGCCTGAGCCCAGGGATTCGAGACCAGCCTGAGCAGTTTGGTGAGATCTCATCTCCACAGTAAATCAAAAACTTAGCCAAGGCCTGGTGGTACACACCTGTAGTTCCAGCTGCTTGGGATACTGAGATGGAAGGATCACCTGAGCCAAGTAGACAGAGGCTACAGGAACTGTGAGCATGCCACTGTACTCCAGCCTGGGCAACAGTGAGACTCCACTCAAAAAAAATAAAACAAAAAAATAACTCAGCAGAAGGAGGGTTTTTTCCTTCTCTGACTCTAGACTCAAGTGTTAAAGACCTAATAGCTAGGTAAAGGGAATGCCTAACCCCCACACATAGCCTTTTCTGTTGGGAGATTATGTCCTTGATTCTTGGCAGGTATGTTTGGCAGCTGTGGGTTTAGTGGGAGACTTATGCCGTGCTCTGCAATCCAACATCATCCCTTTCTGTGATGAGGTGATGCAGCTGCTGCTGGAGAATTTGGGGGTGAGTGTCTGTCTACACAATCTAATGAACCATTCTTTGAAGAAATCAACAGTTGGAAAGATAGTTAAACATGAAGATCCATGACAGGGAGCTGTAAGTTTCCAGGACATTGGTTGTGGGCTTATGAGGAAGGGAGTTGTTCATTTTCACAGGTGATTCTAAAGAAAGATTGTAACGTTATTAAAGGAATTTGTGCTCTACTTAGGTGAGAACAAAACCAGTAAAATACAAAGGAAAAGTAAGTATAGTTGTTCCCTGACTTACATAGTTAGGTCCCAGTAAACACGTCATTAAGTGGAAAAATCCTAAGCCTAAATAATGTAAATGAGGGACTGTCTGTATATAATCTCTCTATCCAGAGATTGCCACCACAGATTTTTGCGTATGCCTTTAAGCTCTATATCCAGCTTTGCTACTTTATTTCTATGTTCTCAGTCAAATTACTGACTCTCAGTTTCCTCATATGTAAAGTAGGAATAGCAATACGGTGTGTTAGCTTCTTAGAATTGGCAGGAGGTACACAAGGGAAAGGTTTTTATAAGCTGTAAAGGGCCATCCAGATACTTGAAATTAATAGTTGCTAGCCGGGCTTGGTGGCTCAGCCTGTAATCCCGTGCCTTTGGGAGGCTGAGGTGAGTGAATTGCCTTAGCCCGTGGGTTCAAGACCCACCTGGGCAATTTGGTGAGACCTCATCTCTACAATAAATCAAAAATTAGCCGGGCGTGGTAGCACGCGCCTGTAGTTCCAGCTACTTGGAGGGCTGAGGCAGAAGGATCGCCGGAGCCCAGCAGGTCGAGGCTGTGGTGGCCAAGAGCAGCCACTGCACTCCAGTCTGGGCGACAGAGTGAGACTCCAACTCAAAAAAAAAAAAAGAAAGAAAGAAATTAGTGGTTGCTTAGGCAACATAGTAAGATCTCATCTACACAAAATAATTAAGAATTAGCTGGTGTGGTGATATGTGCCTGTAGTCCCAGGTACTGAGGAGGGTGAGGCGGAAGGATAGCTTGAACCCAGGAGGTGGAGGCTGCGTTGAGCTGTGATTGTGCCACTGCAGTCCACTGGGCAACAGAGTGAGACCCTGACTCAAAAAAAATTTTTTTTTAATTGGAAGTTTCTTAATTCTTTAGACCAAACAGGTTTTGACTTTTATTGACTCCCTTTTCCTTTTGTTCCTTGTCAGAATGAGAATGTCCATAGGTCTGTGAAACCACAGATTCTGTCAGTATTTGGTGACATTGCCCTTGCTATTGGAGGAGAGTTTAAAAAATACTTGGAGGTTGTATTGAATACTCTTCAGCAGGCCTCCCAAGCCCAGGTGGACAAGGTAAAGTTAAAGCTGTCTTGGCTATTCCTCAAGTCCATCTCTAATTGGAGGAGGGGTACTATTGACAAACGTATACCTAAAGGTGATCATTGTGATGGAGGTTCTGTTCTTTGTCTCTTACAGTCAGACTACGACATGGTGGATTATCTGAATGAGCTAAGGGAAGGCTGCTTGGAAGCCTATACTGGAATCGTCCAGGGACTGAAGGGGGATCAGGAGAACGTTCACCGTTGAGTATACAACATGGTTCTCTTAGTCCACTGGCCATTGTGCACCCAGCCACATGGGCTGTGTCTGTCATTCTGTAACACAGTTGTGAAGGAGCACCTGTTGCTTCAAGAGAAGGGGGCCAGCAGCGCCCTCATGAACAGAGGAACAGAGTGACTTGGGGGAGGCTATAGACTTCAGTATTTCTGCCCCTCCCTACTTTCTGCTTCTTTGTCTCAGGATTCTTTTTTTTTTTTGAATTGGAGTCTTACTCTGTCGCCCAGGCTAGAGTGCAGTGGCATACTCAAGGCCACCCCAACGTCAACCTGCTGGACTCCAGCAGTCCTTCTGCTTCAGCCTTCCAAGTAGCCGGAATTATAGGCGCGTGCTACCACTCCCAGCTAATTTTTGATTTATCGTAGAGACGAGGTCTCGCCAAGTTGCCCAGGCTGGTCTCAAACCCGCGGGCTCAGGCAATCCACTCACCTCGGCCTCCCAAAGTGCTGGGATTACAGGCTGAGCCACCAAGCCTGGCCTATCTCACATTTCTTGATCATTGCAAGGGATGGAATCCAGCAAGGGTGTTGGGAAAAGTGACAGCATAAATGCTGGCTGCTTTCTGTACCATCCATGAATGGCAATCTCCTGCTTCTTCCCCTACTGATTTCTTCCCTCACCTGATGTTTCTGTTACTGCTTCTTCCATATTCTATCAGTTTGTAGAAAGAGGAATATTTGTCTCTTCTGTTGACTTGAAGAATGGTGTTTTAATCTGAGGAGGAATGATTTGGTCTAACTATGCAGCTGGTCATCCATCTTGAACCTTGTTGATAGGGGTAGAATAGTTGGGAATTTTGAAGAGGGGTGTAGTCCTACCCAATGTGGGACGACTTCATTAGACCTTCTCTCTCTTGTAGCGGATGTGATGCTGGTACAGCCCAGAGTAGAATTTATTCTGTCTTTCATTGACCATATTGCTGGAGATGAGGATCATACAGATGGAGTAGTAGCTTGTGCTGCTGGACTAATAGGGTAAGTTACACCCTGTTTCCAACAGCTGAGTAGAACTTTTCAGGGAAAAAGAGGAAATGTGCAGTCAAGATTCTGAGAGTAGCATGGATAGCAACAACCAACCTACTTCTTTAGCTCAGAGGAGATTTCTCTGTAGAGCACCCAGTGTCCTATTTTGAATGTTCAAATTGATCATTTATTTCAGACCTTCCAGGTCTCTGTAAGGACAAGATCTTACCTCGTCCACTAACCTCTGGTGTCTGTCAACAAATTGCCTCTGTTGAGTGTCCTCTACTGAGGGTTTCTGAGGCATCATTAGGAGAAAGAACCTTGGTATTGAGCTCAAAAGACCTGGATTCTAGTTTTGGTGTTGACTGAATTAGCTGTTTAACCTTGAGTAGATCATTCTACCACTTGAGCTAATTTTTCTCATCTTTGAAATAAGGAGTTAGACTTGTCTATCTCTAAAAGTTGCTGAGAAACCTGTAGCTAGCTTAGCATTGAGTGGGGCCAGGAGTTCATTCTCAGCTTTGTTTATTTTGCACAGGGACTTATGTACAGCATTTGGGAAGGATGTACTGAAATTAGTAGAAGCTAGGCCAATGATCCATGAATTGTTAACTGAAGGACGGAGATCGAAGACTAACAAAGCAAAAACACTTGCTACATGGGCAACAAAAGAACTGAGGAAACTGAAGAATCAAGCTTGGTAAGAGCTGTCTTCTTCCACTTGCTTGGGAGGAGGCATGTCTTCTTCAGGCTGTTCTGGCAAGAGCAGCTTTCTGGAATTTGTGTGTACTCTTTCCCACATAGGTGTCTCTGAGTCAGGCCTTTGTTTTTCAACCTTGTACTAGTGGAAGAATTAGGCAGCCTCAGTCTTTGAGCCAAGTGTTTGGTTCTGCATGGTGATGGAGAACAGAACTTACATAACTGAAATTCACTGAAATTCCCAAAACATTTTGGGCCTTAATAATATCGTCAATAATGTCATTTTTTTTCTCATTCTCTCTTCTACTTTCTGTTCCCGTCCTCATGCCTCTTTCTTTGCTGCAGAGCTTTTTAGACGTTGCATAGCTCTACACAAGCTATCCAGAGTCAAAGTTGTCTGACTCCTGCTTTGAAACAGTTTTATTTTCCTCTTGACCACTCAATTATCTTACTCTACAGATCTCAGTGAAATGGGATCTTTTGAGTTTCCCTCCACCCGCTGATGGAGGAGCTAATAAGAACAGGTTGGCAGATATTGGAAAAGAAGAAAGAGCATCGTTTCTTGAAAAGATGCAAATTCCATTCAGGCCTTGGAGCTCGTAATTTTAGTAATCGGTTACTGTTGGCTCTCCTGAGTGTGTGTGATCTCAAAGACTGACCTTTTTTTTCCATTTGTTTTTAGATCTGTACCATTGGGATGATAACCTGAGGACCCCCACTGGAAATCTCCAATCTTGTGAAAAACCCGGAAGTGAGGAGTGTGCACGGATGCTGAATGTTTGGGAATGAGAGGATGAGTGAGTGAGGCTTGAAAACACACCACATTGAAAATCCTGCCACAGCAGCAGCCGCAGCCACCAACAGCAGCGCTGTTAGTGAGCTAAGTAAGCACTGACCTCGTAGAAAACCATAACATCGGCCATCTTGGAAAAAAGAAAAACAATGGGTTTGCCTATTAAAAAAAAGAAAGCTATCTCTTCCCAGGAGAGGCTAAAACTAGCTTTTCTGTCTTCTGGCCAGTGCTGAGTGGAATGACTGGCTTGGGAGAGGAGGAGGGACTGGGTTCGGCTGTGGTGCTTTGTTGTTAAAGGCAGCCTGGCCTTGGCTACTGAGGAGAAAGACGGAGCCTGGGTCTCCGGCCCACCTTCGCTGTACCTTTGCCACACGGTACTGTATGCTTGCCGGCTAGAAGGAGGGTGGGGATTTTTTGCAGTCTGAGAATGAGTGTGTGTGAGTGAGGCGGTATCCACATTCTCAACTTCAAGTCATTGCAGTTTCTTTTTCCCAGAAAACAAGGGGTTAGATGTTGCATTTCATAAAACTAACTGAAGTTCTGTCTACTGATGCAGCACAAGAGATGTTTAAAAAAAGAAAAGAAAAGACGCTCTTTAGGTTTTGTTTTTTTTTCTTTTTTTTTTTTTTTTTAATTCTAGGGAAAACACTGACGAATGGTCAGAGCTCCTATCCTGATCCTTTCATCAAGGCGCCTTTCCTAATAATATGGTTCAACTGTGAATGTAGAAGGTGGGGGGAGGGGGGAGAAAAAAACCCTTGAGTTAGAGGATATAGAAAAATACAAGTACAGCTGTTATGAATAAAGATGCAGACTTCAAAACAAAAGCCACAATCCAAAATTTAAATGACCAGAATTGACAGCACAAAGAAAAAGCTCTCTCCTGACTTGTATCATGGCAGTCTGAACGCCCCCAGAAAATTGTGCCAAAGAGTTTAGAAAAAAAATATACAATAAAAGTATACACACAAAACAGCAAAACTTCAGGTAACTATTTTGGATTGCAAACAAGGATAAATTTTATGTTCAAATGATCTGATAAAAGAACCATTTGGAAACTGCTTGGCCTTCTGTTCTCTTTTATTTGATTGACTACAATGCGGTATTGGTCTCTTGCTGCACTTCAAAACCAACCAAGACAAAAGAAAAAAACAAGTGTGTGTGTGTGTTTTTTGTTGTTTTGTTTTTTTGAGTTGGAGTCTCACTCTGTCACCCAGACTGGAGTGCGGTGGCCGGGAGCCTCGACCTGCTGGGCTCAGGCGATCCTTCCACTCAGCCTTCTAAGTAGCTGGGACTATAGGCTCGCGCTACCACACTCGGCTAATTTTTGATTTATTGTAGAGATGAGGTCTCGCCAAGTTGCTGAGGCAGGTCTCGAACCTGCGGGCTCAGGCAATCCACTCACCTCAGCCTCCCCAAGTGAGGGATTACAGGCAGAGCCACCGAGCCCGGCTAAGTGTGTGTGTTTGTATGCACACACACATGCACACACACACACTCTAACCCTAACTTTTGTGATGAAAATGACACTTGGAAAAGGTTATATTTTTCCATTGAAGTTGAAGATTAGTAAATGGTGTCAAACGTTCCCCTGGTCACACGCTTTAATACTTTTGTTAGGAGTGTGATGTGGTGTGATTACCATAAATCAGACTTAATTGTTTTCCCTTTTACAAGGGAACAGGGCACCCTGAACTTTAGAATCTTTCAGCAATAAGAAGGGATGTCGGTGAACTCTGGTCCCTTTTGGTTTTGCAGTTATTAGGACTTTTCTGCTGGCATTTTGAATATGCTGCTTACAGAAAACAAGTTTTTAAATTGCATCCTGGTCCTTAGAGGACTGAAAAACAAGACCCCATTCCCACTTCCACATCCATTCTAGCAAGAAGCATGGGATGACGTTTCTCTCCCATCTCTTCCTCTACATTGTTCCTCTATGTCTACACCTTCTGTTCAAAAGTGGGATTGGCTCAGTTTTGCCCACCCATATGGCAGCATCTCTAATAGCTCTTGTACAGGGTATCAGATATTGTGCCTTTTGGTGCCAGGTTCAAAGTCAAGTGCCGATCTATGAACCAGTGTACAAAAAAAAAAAATCCAGGTGTTTGAAGGAGAGACGCTCCATTGTGAATAAAGAGCTCATACCAGCTCCTAAGCCCTGTTAAGAGGCCTGGTCCTCGAATGTCTTGTTTCCATTTCAGTTGTCCCTTGGAGAGGATGATGTACTAACCATTCCTGATTATTAGATAGGTTTGGGTCAGGGCTTAGGGAGGGGGCAGATATATTGGGGAGAGAACAAAATCTGATCATTCCTCAGTGCTACCCGTTTCTGTCCTGTGTGGGCTGCTTAGCTAGACAGCAGGAGAATAAAGTACACCGAGAACCATAATGAAAAACCCGTGTGTTTTGTCATGTTTTGTTCCAGGGAAGCAGTTGACAAGTGCTGTTATTAATGCTTTCTCCCAGATCCATTCAGTGATGGAGAGGAGAAAAGTGGGCTGGTTGGATGTGGTCTTGGTGCCTTGCAGTTACTCTGCACTGGTTATACATTTAATCCTCTTTTCTAGTTACCTTTTGCTAGTGGGTTTTCCATAGTCTGGGTATTTGTCCTTGAGTCAGTTGTACCATCTAAGGCAACTGGATGCAGAATGCATTCTGTCCACTCACTGTCTGGGCCTTCCCCACCCTAGTCTTGAGACATTCCTTTAAGAATGTTGTTACCGTCTGCTTGGGAAGATGTCAGTGCAAATGTGAAGAAAATGGGCATCGGGCTAGGCTTTGGTTTGCCACCAGTGGCAGCTGCCTGTATCAGTTACATTTATTTTGCTTTTCATTTTCCCCAGTTCCCTTCAGCCCCCTCTGTTGAAGTGTTGGAATTCTAACTGTAACATTGCCTTGAGGACTTGTGGAAAAAGGGAGGGGGATTGCTCAGTGTAGTGTTTTAGCTTTCAGAACCAAGCGATCTATTTACTCTTACTATTTAAGAAGTGTGTTAGTCTGACTTCAAGAGAAATCCAAACTTCATCAGCTTTTGATAGCATCTTGGTTTTTGAAACAACTTTGATCTGTAATTGGCATTCAGAATGCCCTTGGCATGCCAGTCTGTGTGATGGCATTAAAGACCTGTAAAACACTTGAGCCCAACTTGATTAACCAAAACTGGTACCACCATCTTTATCTTCTAAATAAAGTCCGCTTTATTTTTATTTTCAACATTCTGTGGCTTCATTTTTTTTCCAGATGGTGTCACCTCTGTGGAGGTGAAATGAATGCTTTGAATGAAACGAGTGGCGATGTGTGTGTGAGAGGGGAAAGGACACACATCTTAAAACACTGCACAGTGTGATGTGAGATGAGAGTTTCCTGCAGATGAGGAAAGGGAAGCCCTGCGTGGAGGCGGCTTCCTGCCGGGGAGTCTGACTTCCTTCCGAGCTGGCCTGGAGGTTGGCTCTGTCTTCGGCATCTTTTTCTAGCTAATGAGCTGGTGTCTAATGGCTCCTCCAAAAGTCGGCTTTTTACTTAGTTTGCGCCGGGTATTTCATTCCTGCTTTATTTCCCCCCCCACCCCCAGAACTTGGAACAAACACTAATTTGGGGTTTAATAAAGTTATTTCCTGAAACTTGCTGTTTGTTAGCATTAGTGGCACCTGCAGCTAGTTCATGGAACAGGCATTTATTTGCTTGGTTTACGCTGGGCAGGTAAGATGAGGACTGCTGGTTTTCTTGCCTTAGCCTCTACGTGGCCTTCCACCTTTCCTTGATGGCCCACCCCTCTTGATAAGACACCTGTGACCATGCATACCCTCATGTCAATTATATACTTATATCCACATGTGTAATCATAAGACAAAACGCAGAAATTAAAAGTGGTTATATGAAATAAATGGAAGTTCTAATGTTTTATATCTAAGTCCAATTTTGGAGATTACTGGGTTAGAGAGTAACTCGTAATTCTTACAAGGTGCATTAAGTCCTGAGCAATGATGACTGGCCAAGAACGTTTCTCCTCTAGGGGTAGGCTTCGAGGAAAAGAAGGCTATGAGTTATCAAGTGGCAGGGGCCCAGGGCCTGCTCCCAAGAAAAACCCCCTATTACCATATGCCCACTCCCCAATAAACAGTGTGAGGTTACAGTTCTACCTGGCCTCATCAGGGGTCCCAGCTTGATCTACCTTTAGGGAGAGAGTCAACACAGGAGATTTTATACATTCAATTGTAAGCCTCACAACTTTAATGGTCACTATTCTGTTTTACTGATGAGGAAAGGGGCAGAAAAATGACTGCATCAGACCAGGGTCACTTGGAGGCAGAGTTCAGAGGCAGGTCTGTCAAGCCACAATGCAGGCTTTTCCCACGCTTGCCCTGGACAGACGCTGTGAACATCTTAGTGATAAAAAACAGAGGTCCATGTTGTACGTTCTATGGCATCTGTTTCCTTCACAACACCATCAAAAAGTATTTTGAAGGTGTTTACTGATTTGTCGGGCTTTCTCGCTGCAATGTGAGCTCCCTAATGCAGTGACCTTGGCTATCTTATTTACCACTGCTCAACTGAGAGTGTCCGACATATAGTAGATCTTCAATAAATATTTGTTGGACTAATGACATGTCAGCACAGTTCAGAGAGCGTCTGTGATGGCAACACTTAAGCCTTTGAAGGGCAGAGCTCAGAAGACAGGCTTCTAGCTCCTTCCCTTCCTTGTTTGCTGAATGACTCAAAACTTGCCTTTTAACCTCAGATTACCTGGAGAAATGGGAGCAGGATTAGTAAACAGCCATTCTATGATGTTCATTTTATGTACTTAAAAGATGCTAGGCCTGTAATAAGTATCTTATGGAGAGTAATAAACAATCTTCGCCAGGCTTGGTGGCTCAGCCTGTAATCCCGCGCTTTGGGAGGCTGAGGTGAGTGGATTAC
>NW_007121329.1:190395-198398 GCF_000164805.1 Carlito syrichta
GCCCAGACTGGAGTGCAGTGGCTGCTCCCAGCCACCGCAGCCTCAACCTGCTGGGCTCCGGTGATCCTTCCGCCTCGGTCTTCCAAGTAGCCGGAACTACAGGCACACACTACCATGCCCGGCTAATTTTTTTTTAATTTATTGTAGAGATGAGGTCTTGCTAAGTTGCCCAGGTCGGTCTCGAACCCGCGGGCTCAGGCAATCCACTCACCTCAGGCTCCCAAAGCGTGAGATTACAGGCTGAGCCACTGAGCCCAGCTCAAAAATTTTTTTTTTTAACTTAGCCAGGCATGGTGGCATGTGCCTATGGTCCCAGCTACTTGGGAGACTGAGGTGGGAGGACAACTTGATTCCAGGAATTTGAAGCTGCTGTGAATTGTGATTGTGCCACTGAACTCTAGCCTGAACCACAGAGTGAGACCCTGTTTATAAAAAATAAAATAACACACACAAAAAAGACCGATTGCTAGCCTTTGGCAACTGCCAAACTTTTTGTTTAAGTCGGAGTCTCACTCTGTTGCCTAAGCTGGAGTACAATGGCTCCATCACAGCTCACTGCAGCCTCGAACTCCTGAACCTAGACGATCCTTCCACTTCAGCCTCCTGAGTAGCTGAGACTACAGGTATGCACCACCACGCATGGCTAATTATTTTTTGTACAGAGGAGATCTCACTATGTTGCCTAACTTGGTCTCTAACTCCTGGACTCAAGAGGTCCTCCCACCTCGGCCTCCCAAAGTATCAAAGTATTGGGATTACAGGCGCGAGCCACCGCACCTGGACAGACTGCCAGACTCTGTGTGTGTGTGTATGTGTGTGTGTATGACATCTTCCCCTGAAGTTTTCCTCCTAATTGGAGTTTGAACCAAACCATCTCCCTGCGCTTCTGCTCTGTTTTCCCTTTGAACAGGAAGCTTTTGGGAACCAGGACCAACCGGGGGAAGGGTGGCTGTTGGTGCCTGGCGGCCAGAAAGGCCACTGGGCTGCTGAGTAAGCTCCACGTGTCAACAACCCAGCTCCATCAGCTGATCCTGTGCAGCACAGCCAGGAGGCCTTCGAAGCCTGGGCTGTTCCCTCACCCGGGTGCTTCTTGGCCCTGGGGTCCCCAACCGAGTTGTCCTCGGTGTGAAATGCACCTTCTTGTCTAAAGGGAAAGTACATCTCAGCTTTGGCACTGGGCAGTCTCACCAACCTGAGGGAGCGAGAACTAAGAAAAGATTCCATGAATAAGCTTTCAGTAGCCTTGAACACTATCTGCTATTTTCTGGGCAAGATCCTTCACAATATTTATAGTCTTTTGAGTGTGACCTCGGGCGAATTCTTCAACTTTTCTGATCCTGTTTCCTCATCTGTAAATCAGGGATTCCAGTGAAAGAGAATGCACATAAAGTTTTTAGACCCGGGGCGGTGGTTCAAGTCTGTAATCTCAGCACTTTGGGAGGCTGAGGCGAGAAGATTACCTGAGCCCAGGGGTTTGAGACCAGCCTGGGCAAATTGAGGAGACCTCATCTCCACAATAAATAGAAAAGTTAGCTGGGCGTGGTAGCGCATCTGTAGTTCCAGCTACTTGGAAGGCTGAGGCGGAAGGATTGCCTGAGTCCAGCAGGTCGAGGCTGCGGTGGCCATGAGTGTGCCACTGCACTCCAGTCTGGGCGACAGAGTGAGACTCCGACTCAAAAAACAAAACAAAACAACAACAACAACAAAAAACACCCATCATGAAATGGGCAAATGCACCGAGAGAATCTCCAAAAAAATTCCCTGGAGCCGAACAGAGCATCTCACAGCAACGCTAGCTGGTACACTGATGCCCATGGGTTCCTAGAACACTTAGCTAGTGAGGGGAAGCCTGTACTACAGAGGGCCTTGCAAAAAAGATAATTCCGTTTTTAGGGGGGGTCCCCCCTCCTAGAGTAATTTAAAAAACAAACACTCCATGTCCTCCCCAGCCCGGCTAATTCAATCTGAAGCCCTTGTGTGACCTCCTCATGAATGTGGGGACTTGGTGAAGACGCCAGGCTTCCCTCCACCGCCCTGACCTGCGACCTGATGCTGCAGTTGGAGTCCTGGGGGGTTCCCCGGTGAACCCTCATTTTCTGAGGTCTGAAACTGGGGGACCAAGGTGGCACCGGATCCAGCATTGCTACATGGGTGTAATCAACTTTCCTGTCTGCTGGGTTTCACTTGAGTCATCAGGGTTTTATTTTGATTCAGTCTCTTTACCGGCTGCTAATGCCACCTCCTCCTACTCTTTTCAGGCAAGAATGGGATGGGAAAGACAAAGTCTTTCTCCCAAGCAAGAGTCAAGGGAGTGGGAGATGGTAGTCTCTCTCTGCTGGTTTCCAGGGAGGAAACGCTAGCAGGGGCGGCTGAGGCCAGTGTTGGCATACTCTCCTGCCACAACTACTGGGGGTGGGTCCACTGTCAACTGCCTGTGAGGCCACTTAGAAATGCTTTACAACTCATGCCTGATCACTGTCCGCCACACTCCCTCCTTTCCCTTCTCCCCCCTCTGCTTCCACCTCCCTTCCCCTTTCACCTTGCCTTTTTCTGTCTCCACCATGATGCCTCTGATAATATCAGGGCTTCTTAGAAGGGATTCAGAGTGGGCATGGTGGCTCACACCTGTCATCCCAGCACACTGGGAGGTGGAGGTGAGAGGACTGCCTCTCACAAAATTAGCTGGGCATGGTGGCAGGTGCCTACAGTCCCAGCATGTCGAGGCTTATGGTAGCCACGATCATGCCACTGCACTCTGGCCTGGGCGACAGAGCGAGAGTACTCAAAAAAAAAAAAAGAAAAAGAAAAAGCCCAGATGCGGTAGCTCAAGCCTGTAATCCTAGCACTTTGGGAAGCTGAGGCAAGAGAATTTCCTGAGTCCAGGGATTTGAGACCAGCCTGGGGATCTCGGCGAGACTTCGTCTCTACAATAAATCAAAAAATTACTTGGGTGTGGTGGCACACACCTGTGGTTCCAGCTACTTGGAAGGCTGAGGTGGAAGGATCACCTGAGCCCAGCAAGTCGAGGCTGCGGTGGCCATGAGCATGCCACTGCCTTCCAGCCTAGGTGGCAAAGATTCCAACTCAAAAAAAAAGAGAAGGGATTCAGACCAATGTCCAGCTTTCTCAGAGGAGGAGACAGGCCTAGAGAGGTGAAGTAACTAGTCCAGAGTCTTACTGTTTCATTCATTTATTCATTTAACAAAGAACATGCTTTTTTTTTTTTGTCAGAGTCTCACTCTCACTTAGGCACGATCATGGCAACCATAGCCTCGACCTGCTAGGCTCAGGCAATTCTTCCACAGTAATTTCTTCAGGCAAATTACTTTTTTTTTGTTTGTTTTTTGTATTGGAATCTCACTCTGTCACCCAGACTGGAGTGCAGTGACCGCTCCCGGCCACCACAGCCTCGACCTGCTGGGCTCCGGCGATCCTTCGCCTCAGCCTTCCAAGTAGCTGGTACTACAGGCGCACGCTATCACGCCCGGCTAATTTTTTTTGATTTACTGTAGAGATGAGGTCTTGTCAAATTGCCTGGGCTGGTCTCAAACCCCTGGACTCAGGCAATCCTTTAGCCTCCACCTTCCAAAATGCTGGGAATACAGGCATGAGCCACTGTGCCCAGCCAGAACATGCTGGTGTAGTGTCTCATGCCTGTAATCACAACAGTTTGGGAGGCCAAGGCAGGAGTACTACTTGAGGCCAGGAATTCAAGACCAGCCTGGGCAACGTGGTGAGACCCCCATCTCTATTATATATATATATAAATAGGGTCAGGCATGGTGGCTCAAGTCTGTAATCCCAGCACTTTGGGAGGCAGAGGCGAGAGGACCGCCTGAGTCCAGGGCTTCAAAACTGGCCTGGACAACTTGGTGAGAACTTGTCTCAACAATAAATCAAAAAATTGCCGGGTTCTGTGGCTCAGCCTGTAATCCCAGCACTTTGGGAGGCCGAGGCAAGTGGATTGCCTGAGCCTGCGGGTTCGAGACCCACCTGGGCAATTTGGCAAGACCTCGTCTCTACAATACATCAAAAATTAGCCAGGTATGGTAGCGCGCACCTGTAATTCCGGCTACTCGGAAGGCTGAGGCGGAAGGATCGCCGGAGCCCAGCAGTTCAAGGCTGTGGTGGCCAGGAGCAGCCACTGCACTCCAGTCTGGGCGACAGAGTGAGACTCAAACTCTAAAAAAATAAAACAAAGCTGGACTCCGTGGCTCAACCTGTAATCCCAGCACTGTGGGAGGCCAAGGCGAGTGGATTGCTTGAGCCCGCAGGTTCAAGACCCACCCAGGCAACTTGGTGAGACCCTGTCTCTACAACAAATCAAAAATTAGCCGGGTGTGGTAGTGCATGCCTGTAGTTCTAGCTACTTGGAAGGGTGAGGCGGAAGGATCGCCGGAGCCCAGCAGGTCGAGGCTGCGGTGACCGGGAGTGTGCCACTGCACTCCAGCCTGGGCGACAGAATGAGACTCCAACTCAAAAAAAAAAAAAAAAAAAAAGAATAAAATAGAATGGAAAATATCATTGTGCATCACACATAGTAAGGATATTAATTTTTGATTCCTTGATTAATATTTGATTAAAAATTCATATATAACATTTTTGATGTTATGTATATATGAAATAAAAATATCTAACCTGGGCGTGGTGGCATGTGCCTATAGATCCAGCAACTTGAAAGGCTGAGGTAGAAGGCTCACCTGAACCCAGCAGGTCAAGGCTGCAGTGGCCATGAGTGTGTCACTGCACTCCAGCCTGGGCGACAGAGTGAGACTCCAACTCAAAAAAAAAAAACAAAAAACAAGGCTGGACTTGGTGGCTCAACCTGTAATCCCAGCACTGTGGGAGGCCAAGGCGAGTGGATTGCTTGAGCCCGCAGGTTCAAGACCCACCCGGGCAACTTGGTGAGACCCTGTCTCTACAATAAATCAAAAATTAGCCAGGTGTGGTAGTGCATGCCTGTAGTTCTAGCTACTTGGAAGGGTGAGGTGGAAGGATCGCCGGAGCCCAGCAGGTCAAGGTTGCAGTGGCTGGGAGTGTGCCACTGCACTCCAGCCTGGGCAACGGAGTGAGACTCCAACTCAAAAAAAAAAAAGAGGCTGGGCACAGTGGCTCACACCTGTAATCCCAACATTTTGGGAGGCCAAGGACGGAAGATTGCTTGAGCCCAGGAGTTTCAAACCAACTTAGCCTGTGCAACATAGCAAGACCCCATCTCTATAAAAAAATCAAAAAATTAGCCAGGCACAATGCCTGCAGTCCCAGCTACTTGGGAGGCTGAGGTGGGAGGACCACCTGGGCTCAGGAAGTTAAGGCTGTGGTGAGCTGTGATTGAGACTCTGACTCAAAAAGAAAAAAAAATCCGGGCTTGGTGGCTCAGCCTATAATCCCACGCTTTGGGAGGTTGAGGTGGCTCAGCCTGTAATCCCGCGCTTTGGGAGGCTTGCCCAGGCTGGAAGCCCAGTGGCAAACTCACAGTCACTGCAGCCTCGACCTGCTGGGCTCAGATGAACCTTCCACCTCAGCCTTCCAAGTAACTGGAACTATAGGCACGTGCCACCACGCCTGCCTAATTTTTCTGATTTATTGTAGAGAAGAAGTCTTGACAAGTTGCTCAGGCTGGTCTCAAACCCCCGGACTCAGGCACTCCTCTTGCCTCAGCCTCTCAAGGTGCTGGGATTACAGGTGTGAGCCACCATGCCCAGCCGCTTTAGCTTAAATCATGAGAGCTCATCAGAGAGACCTTCTCTGACTGTGGTGACGCAGACCCTGCCCTTCCATTCTTTGTCAGTGCTGTCCTCTGGGTTTCCTTTTACCCTTTACCAGAGTTTCTAATTGCGTTATTTATTTGTCAGATTTTTCTGACTTTTCTATCATACCGCAAGCTCCATGAAGGCGAGAGAGACGCGTATTCCCGGCAGAAACATGCTCATCATCGGTCCAGCATCCAGGACGAAACAGGTGCTCAGGAAATCTTTGCTGAATAAACGGCTCTTGAGCATGGGCCAACAGGGCACCTGGGAAACAAGGTGACTGGGAGCTCACCCCCGCTCTCGGGATGGTCTGCACGACGAACAGCAGAACTAGAAGCAGGGAGAATGTAGTCAGGTGAAGTCCAGCTGGAAGATAGAGGATTTCAGGGCATCGAAACCAGGCCTAATCCCTGTTGGACTTTTGCTACCAACCACCTAGAACCAGGGACAGAACAAGTGGCTTCTCCCGGCCAAGTGACTCAATTAGGCCTGTGCTCTGAGAAGCCACACCATGAGCAGCAGCCGGGACTGAGCACTCACCCCTGCCCGTCCGTTTTACAGGTCCCGTGTGTGACCACGTCCATGCTCACCAAGGGTCCCAGAGATGACCCTACACCTCCTGGCCTAACCTCCAATCTTTGCTTCGGAAGAGAAATTGGGAAGCATTAGGGAAGGAAACATCTGGCTAGCCCCTGGGATTAGCAGGGTGACAGATGTCCCAACCGGTTTGCCCCCACATTTAGAGAGTGGGCAGGCATCCCACAAGGCTCAGAGAAAGCTGGTGCCTCGGACAGCAAGTGGCTGACCTGCTCTGGACTAGAAAGGGAGCAGGCATTAGCAGGAAAAGCTGGAAGGGAACCGCAGGGGGAGAAGGAAGGAAGCCAGTGAGAATCCTGTCTATGAAGAACAAGGGTCTAGAGCTCCGCCACCTCTCTCGGTAGGAGAAGCTTACGCCTCAGTCCAACCTTCTTCCCACAGTGGGGCAAGATGGCAGCCGCCCCTGCTGCTTCTCAAAGGTCAGACAGTGGAAACCCTCCCTTTCATCCTTCTGTCTCAGACTCACCTCTCACCTCAGGAGCCAGAAGGGAAGCTCTGGTGCCCAGCAGCCTCCACAGCTAGATGCTGAATTTACCAAAAGCCCTACCCAGTCCATACCCTGCTTCCCGGTTTCCCTGGATCACCCCCAACCTGCAGGCAAGCTCACCCTGCCCTATCCACATTTTGCTTTTCTTTTTTCTGTAGAGCCAAGGTCTGGCTAGTTGCCCAGGCCAGTCTCAAACTCTTGGCCTCAAGCAATCCTCCTGCCTCTGCCTCCTAAAGAGCTAGGATTACAGGCCACTGTGACTACCTGGCCTCTGTCCACCAGGGAATAATAAAAATGACTCGGCCAGGCTTGGTGGCTCAGCCTGTAATTCCAGCACTTTGGAAGGCCGAGGTGAGTGGATTGCCTGAGCCCGCGGGTGCGAGACCCGCCTGGGCAACTTGACGAGACCTCATCTCTATAACAAATCAAAAAAAAAAAAAAAAGAGCCGGGCGTGGTAGCATGCCCCCTGGAGTTCCAGCTACTTGGAAGGCTGAGGCGGAAGGATCGCCGGAGCCCAGCAGGTCGAGGCTGTGGTGGCCAGGAGCGGCCATTGCACTCCAGTCTGGGTGACAGAGTGAGACTCCAACTCAAAAAAAAAAAAAAAACAAATTAAAATGACTCAACACTCCCGAGCATCCGGAGGACACATTTAGGTCTGAGTCTCACTCTTTCCCCACCAGGCTGCCTAGGTTGGGAGTGATCTCCAAATGAACTCAGAGAGGTGCCCAAGGTCACAACACAGTGGGAAAGTAGCAAAAACAAGAAACAAAACAAGGCAAAAAACTTCTTTCTCCTTCCCAGCAATTTGGCAGATGCTCACGTAATCTTTGTGGAAAGGCTGAAACCTACTGTTTCTTCCTTTCTCTGACCCCGTGGGTAGCTCTGTGTGATGGGGGAAGGGGCGTTTAGGGGACGGGAGGGAAGCCGTTCTCTTCCTAAATGAACCTCTGACCTCCAGAGCTCAGGCTCACTTCCAAAGAAGTTACAGATTGAACTCTGATCCCCCTGGCTGCCCCTGCGTTCGGCGTATTTATCAGAGCATCGCCTCCTTTCCAGAGCCACGGAGAGGAGGTCTAGGCATTTCCTTCTCAAAAGAGCAAAGACCCAAAAAAAAAATAAAATAAAATCCAAACAAACACGGCCCCACTTCCCTCCAAACACACAG
>NW_007121329.1:199290-212984 GCF_000164805.1 Carlito syrichta
TCCTGCAGCCCAGCTCCGGGAGGTCGGGGGCCCCACCGTGGGAACTCGCGGCGCCCCCTCTCCGGGCGCACACGCGCTCCAGCGCGCGCACACCTCGGACATGCCCATAGTGCCTCACGTGACACGCGGCCCGAACGTGCCACCCTGCCCACACGCTCACGCACGCGTGCACACACGAGCTCCCGGCCACTTCCCAACTCCTCCGACCCCTCCGCCCCCAGGCACCCATTGACGGTGACACACCTACCTCATTCACCGGCGCAACTCCCCCCGCGTGCCAGCCCAGACACATTCACAAACAGGGCCCGGAGAAGTACACACGCGCCCCCTCACTGCCTACTCCTCTTCGGAGCCTGAGTCATCCCTGCCCCCTCTCAGGGTTCCCCACTTCCCTGTGTGCGGGCACGCCGGGACGGGCTTCGGGAGTCCACCGCGCGCCCCTCCGCCCGAGCCCGGGTCCCCGGTGTGCGCCCTGGGACACCCAGCCACGGGCTTCCTGTAGGTCCGGGTCGGGGGCCCAGCGGGCCTGGACGGTTGCCACGGCCCCGGTGGAGGCGGGAGGCGCTTCCTTTTCCTGAACTCTGGGAGTCCGCTGGAGGAAGCGGGAGGCTGGGCCGGCGCCGCGGAGGGTGTGCCGCCTGTGGTGGGGCCTTCCTCAGGGAGGAGCTGGGGTGCCCCGGCAGAGAGGTATTTGGGGAATTGAGGGCTGGGGGAGGGCTGGGGACTGAGCCCCGGCAGGCTCGGCGCGTGTCCTGCCTGGGAAGGCAGCCCCCCGGTCCGCAGGTCTCCCTGGGTTCTGGAAGGAGCCCTTGCAACACCCTCTGCGGGGTTCCAGCCCCTTCCCCCAGAGGCCGCAGAGAAGATGGGGCTTAGGAGGCTGGGAAGGGGCTGCAGGAAGGAAGCTTCCGGGCCAGGGTGCCTCCGGCCATGGTGAGGGGTGTTGGAGAGAAGCTCCAGACAGACGGCCCCCTCCATGGTTGCTCCTGCTCTCGCAGGAGGCCCAGCGCGGCCGCACCATGGAGTCCATGTTTGAGGACGACCTCAGCATCCTGACCCAGGAGGCGCTGGGGCCCAGTGAGGTGTGGCTGGACGGTCCTGGAGACCCCGCGCTGGGGGAGGACATGTGCTCTGCCTCCCACTTCGCCCTCATCACCGCCTATGGAGACATCAAGGAGCGGCTGGGGGGCCTGGAGAGGGAAAATGCCACCCTCCGCCGCCGCCTCAAGGTCTATGAGATCAAGGTCAGAACCTGGAGAGGAGGGGTCTTGTGGTGTGTGAGTGGGTGGGGCGGGATGACAGAGATCCTAAGAGGGGTCGTGGGGCCTTGAGGGTCTCCCACGAAAGCTAGGCTGCCCTGGATGGGAGCTCTGGAGAGCCGAGCGGCCAAAGGGGATCCATCGGCTTTGGACAGGCTGGCCCTGTGGTCTGAAAAAGATCCCGGGTGGGAGCTGCCTGCGGGCCCACGGGAGTTGGGATCCCGATGGCGACAGGAGGGAGAGGCAAGGACTCTGAGGCAGATTGTGGGGCAGGGCTCTGGGCGCCAGCTCTTCTGAGGCCCTGTCTCGTCCACAGTACCCACTGATCAGTGACTTCGGGGAGGAGCATGGCTTCTCTCTGTATGAAATCAAGGACGGCTCCCTGCTGGAGGTGGAGAAGGTCAGTCTGCAGCAGCGGCTCAACCAGTTCCAGCATGAGGTGAGCCCTTTGGTCTCGCTGGGCTTCTGGCTCCTTCCGGTCTGTCCGATACCCCGCCCCAGCCCCAGCCTCTGGCCTCTGCCCCTTTGGTCAGAGATGGCTACGGTCCTCCCTAAAACCAGCCGCAGCGCCTCCTGCCCCTCTGTTGGGTGCTGGGAGTGGAGGTGGGGAGGCGCGGGAAGCCCTCAGCCCCAAGCCTAGGACGACCCTGAGTCTGCGGCGTGCCTGGGGGACCCCCGTCCAGTTGCAGAAGAACAAGGAGCAGGAAGAGCAGCTCGGAGAGATGATCCAGGCCTACGAGAAGCTCTGCGTGGAGAAGAGTGACTTGGAGACGGAGCTGGGAGAGATGGTGAGGCTCCGGAGGCCGGGAAGCCGGGGCTGCGTGCCCGCCTGTGTGTGTGGAGTTCTGGGCGTGGGCATTCCAACTTGCGATTGTGTGTGACCCCGTGTGACACACCCCACCTGTGTGTGTGTGTGTGTGTGTGTGTGTCTGTGAGCTCCGTTTGGCCCGGGGAGGGGGGCCGTGTGTGTCATCTGGGTTGCGGGTGGCTCTGTGCATATCCTGGCCACCGTGTCCTTGTGTGTATGTTTGGCTGACTCTGTGCCTGTGAGCACTGCCCCAGGGAAGCGTGTGAGCCAGGGTGCAGCCGTGCGGGGGTGAGCAGGTGGGCAGGCGTCGGGATCGGGAGACATGGTCTCTGTGGACCCCGGGCTGTGACCTCGCTCAAGTCACTCAGCCTCTATCCCTCCTCTGAAAAGTGGGGCACGCAGTAACACCCTCGCGGGGCCACGGTGAGGGCGCGATGGGCCATCGGTGAGCGAATGAATGCCTTGACAGTCACGGATATTTACACGGCACTTATCGTGTGCCAGGTGCCGTTCTCATCACTGCCCTAGGAGATAGCTGTGGAACTGTTATCCCCATTTGGTAGATGAGGTAGACAAAGTCCAGAAGTGGTCAAGTCCTGTGTGCACGTGGACGTGTATGGTGCTCCTGCGGGGGTGTCCGGACAGGGGGGTTGCGTGTTCTGATAAGGAACCCCGTGTGTTCATGGCAGAGAAGAGACATCAACTTGACCCTAGCCGAAACATCTGCATTTTGGTTGCTGGGAGGGGAGACCTTAGACTCACGGCCACTTGAGAGGGTCTGGGGCTGTGTGATCTGGGCCTCAGCTCGATCCTGGAAGGATGATGATGCCCAGATGTGGGAAGTCCTGGGCCTAGGCAGACCCTCCCCTCTCTGTCTCCGCCTCCAGCGGGCCCTGGTCGAGACCCACCTGCGCCAGATCTGTGGCTTGGAGCAGCAGCTGCGGCAGCAGCAAGGCCTCCGGGACGCCGCCTTCTCCAGCCTGAGCCCCCCGCCGGCACCCGCCCCGCCCTGTGCGGAGCTGGACCTGCACTACCTGGCACTGGGAGGGGGATCTGGCTTGGGTCACGGTGAGAGCTCACGACCCCTCCTTCTGAGCTCCCAAGCCCCACCCCTCTTTCAGCACCACTGCTTAACAAACCGTCGTGGTCTCTTATATTTCTCCCATAGTCCCCTGTCTCCCCGGGACAGCCGCCCCCTCACCGCATCCATCATTACCCAATCCCTCCCCTTCTAACTCCACGGTCCTATCGGTCCCTGGCTACCCTCTTGCAATTCCTGAGTGTGCCAGCAGAGGGCGCCCCCACCCAGAGTCCCCCCAGCCTGTCTCAGGCGATGCTTGGGAGGGGCTGCGAGGATGCTCTGGCCAAAAAAGCCTTCAAGAGACCGTCTTACTATTTTTTTCCCTGGTCTCCAGGAAGATTAGCTCATTGGCCAGGCGTGGTGGCTCACGCCTATAATCCCAACACTTTGGGAGGCTGAGTTGAGAGGATTGCCTCAGCCCATGGATTTGAGACCAGCCCAGGCAACTTGGTGAGATTTCATCTCTACAATAGATCAAGAAAAATTAGCTGGGCATGGTGGCGCACGCCTGTAGTTCCAGCTACTTGGAAGGCTGAGGCGGGAGAAGCGCCTGAGCCCAGCAGGTTGAGGCTGCGGTGGTCGTGAGCGTGCCACTGCACTCCAGTCTGGGCGACAGAGTGAGACTCTGACTCAGAAAAAAAGCACAACAGCAGAAAGTAAATGCAGCTCAGCCCATCCTTCCCCCCTGCCCTTGTAGAGGAAGCTCTCCTCCTTAGGGATCTAGCCTGGCCTCTCTTGGAGCCTTCGTGCCATGGTCCTCCCTGGTTTCCCTGTGTGTGGCTCTGGGACTCGGTGGAGGCCACTGAACCAGCCTGACGTTGTCCTCTCCCCTGACAGCAGGCTGGCCAGGCCCCACGCCCAGCATGAGCGAGCTGGAGCGGCGGCGGCTCGAGGAGGCTCTGGAGGCTGCCCAGGGAGAGGCCCGGGGAGCTCAGCTCCGAGAGGAGCAGCTCCAGGCGGAGTGTGAGCGGCTGCAGGGGGAGCTGAAACAGCTGCAGGAGACCCGGGCCCAGGTAACCGCAGGGCCCAGAACAGTCTCTGCAGGTGCAGGGCGGGGTCTTCCTCCTGGCGTGCGGAACTTAGAGAGGGGTCCAGGCGAGGGTGAGGCCGGGCTCTGACCTCTCCGTCTTCCCCCTCAGGACCTGGCCTCCAACCAGTCGGAGCGGGACATGGCGTGGGTGAAAAGGGTCGGGGACGATCAGTAAGTCACGTCTGCAACCCTCACCCTCTCAACCTCTTAGCCCGGGGCAGTATGGTCCGGATCCCCCTTGGATTTGCTGTCCGTCCCTCCGTGTTATTTGGTGACCTCAGGGGTGTGCTGTCGGGGCTGCTTGTTCACTGCATCCTTCCTAGGAAAGAGGTGGGGTTCCGGCGTGTTCAGGTTCTGGAATGTTCCCTTTGCTCTCCTCTAGGACCCAAGCCCAGCTCTTCTCGAGGTGTCGGGGGCTGAGAGAGACTCGCTCAGCTGTTGCTGTGCTCCGTGTCCCCAGTTGGGTTCACGCTGCCCTCGCTAGGGAAGAGGAAAGAGATGGTCTCTCATGGGTCTGTCTCAGGAGAGGAACTGAGGCCAAGGCCACGCTGGGTGGGAAATTAGAACATACTCTTCTGGGGTGTCCCCATGGAATCCCAGCAGGAGAGGGAGCAGCAGGAAGTAGGAAGGGCGCTGTGGAGGTGGGGGCGCGCTGGGTGGCAGGGGAGGGGTGAGCGGCTGCCCTGCGGCGTGGAGCCTGATGCCTCTCACACCCGCGCCGAATCACCCTCTCCCACTTTCTGAGAAACAGAGCCCAAACCTCCTTCCGCCTTGGTTCTCTCCCCTGAGGGGAGTGGTACACACTCCCTGTTTCATTGGTGGGGAAGACTAGGGCCCAGAGAGGGTCAGAAACGAACCCTCAGTCACACAGCACGCCCAGCTCCAGAGTCTCAGGGGTCCTCCTGCTTTACAGGCCTCCTCCTCATTTTTCTCCTAGCCTCGGGCCAAGTGGGCATACCCCTCACCTCCCCCCCCACCTTGGGGTGAGGGCTGGGTGGAGCTGTGATAACTGGGGGGGGGGTGAGAACTCAGTTTGTGGGACTGGTGGGTGGGAGCCCTCAGCTAGGCCTTTGTGGAGAGCTTGTGGCTGGGGCTCGGGGCCCATCATAGCCTGTGTGCCCAGACCCAGAAAACACACGCGCGTGTGCGCGTGCGCACGCGCGCGCGCGCACACACACACACACACACACACACACACACACCATGCTTTAGAATCCTAGCTTGCCCAGAAATCATGCTGTTGGGCCTTTTGTGGGTCACCGAGTCCAGGTCCCTCTTATAAGATCAACCATGGATCTCCCTCGTTGGGAGAGTTCTGAAGGAGGACTTTTGGGCAGGGCTGAGTCTGACCATTCAGGCCCTGAATCTCAGGGTCCCTTCCAGGGCTGCTGGGTGGCTTTGCTTTACTGACTTTGACTTCACCTCTCTGGGTCCCAGGTTTCCCTCAGGGGCTCAGGGGTCAGTCCTTGCTGGGAGATTGAGAGGAAGGCGAGGGGGGTGGGGTAGGAGGTGGCAGAGAAGGGGTAGTGGGTCCCCAGGGGCCAAGGGAACCCGTCCGGCAAGGTGCTTGGAGGTCGAATCATCTTTGCTGCTCTTTCTGGCCTCCTCACCCCAAGGCGCCCACCCTACTCAGACCCTTCAGCCAGGGGGAGCGCGTCTTACCAGAGGCCGCCTCGGGGCTCTTCCTCTCTTTCCTGGGGCTTCGGACTCTGCCTTGGGCCTCTGATCTCTGCATCTGGAGCCAGCAGTTCCTGCTGCCGTCCCCACGCTGTGAGCATCTCTGGACAGCCCCGGCTTGGCAAGAGTCAGTTCTCAGAGGAAGTCTTCACTCCCCCAGTAGTTTTATTTTCTTATAAACTCAGCTCCTTTTGGTAACAGGCTGCTTCCCGACTGCTCCCTCCTGCCCTCTCACCTGAGAAAGCCTCAGTCACTTGCTGATGGCCCCCTCCCCCGCCCGCACCCCTCTCCCTTCTACCTCCGTCTGACCCGGCTCGTGGGCATTTCACAAACCTGCTTTTCTGAGAGCAGAATGGATTATCCGGGTGGGGGTGTGATCTGGGCCAGGAGGACCTGGGATGAGGGAGCTGAGGAGGGGACTCGGACTTCCTGTGTCCGGCCTCCTCTTCTGTGGGAATCTTCTGCATCTCAGTTTGGACATCTCTAGGGCAGCTGGTTTGAGTGCCGAGGTCCTCACAGTTCAAAGACCCTCCCTCATGCTGATCCTGCCCCTGTTGTCCTGCCCGTGTGGAGAAGGCAGACCTGGGAGGCAGCCACAGTCCCAGGGCTTCCCAGTCCCTCCCCTCCCAGGCCTTGGCCCACAAGCTCTGGCCATGAATGCTCCCGTGAAAACAGACACCCAGATTAGACCTGACCGGACGGCCGCCCTCCAGGTCGGACCTTGGGAAATCCTGCTGTTTGGACAACCTAGTTTCTGGTGACCAGAGCCCAGGGAGACAGAGCGCTCTAGAGGAAGAGCCAGTGGCAGTCACTCAGGGGCCAGCGGCAGTGATGAGGGAGGGGCCGGCAGTGGAGCCCACTCTGCCCCTAGGGATGCTCAGGGAGGTGGGGACCCCAGGAGGGTCCCAGCCCAGGTGGGGGGCAGAACCCACAGCCCCCTCCTCTCCTCCTCGCTAGGACCAACTCAGAGGCACGGGGCTCCCTAGTGCCGCCTTGCAGAGGGCATAGCCGGTACCTAAGGGAGGGGAAGTTGGGACTTCTTGAGAGGGACAGGTCTCCCAGGGGTGAGGACTCCAAGGGAGGGAGTCTGCGAGGGCCATGAGGACCCAGGGAGGGAGGGGGACGCCCTGTGAGGGGGTCTGTCAGGGAGAAGATGGGCACTCAGTGTGGGTGATGAGGGGAAAACTCTAGGCCTCTTCTCCCCACGTGGGGGGCTTGGTGTTGCAGTCTGGGCCCTTTTCCGTCCCCCTCCCCGCCCCTCCCCACCTCTCTCTCCACCCACAAGCCTCTGCGTGGGCTGCGGTTAGTGGTGGGGAAGAAGTGTGAACTCGAGAGAGAGGATGGAAACTGCACAGAGGTCAAGGGCAGTGTGGGGTGGGTCAGGACGGAAGTCGGAGACCCCCGCGTACCCTGAGCGTAGCCTTGTGCCCCAGAACCCGCGGGCCCAGGGCCTCCCCCTTCACGCTTCTCACCCTCCCTACTTCCTTTCTTTCAAGTCTCCCTTGGCTGGGCACCCGGCGGCCCACAGCCGTCGACTTGCAGGCCTGGGGCTCCCTGAGGCTGGCCGAGGGTTCTGCAGCTGGCGTGAGGGTGGGTGGGCTTGGAGTCCCCGTCCTTGACCCTCTGCCTGCCAGCAGAGTGGAGAGCGGTTCCTGCCCGTGTGCTCTCCCTCAACGGGAAATGCCGCATCCTCTCCTCCTTGTTCAACCAAAGTCATGAAGCTGGTGTCTGTAAAGAAAACCCCAGAACGCCTTTCCCCTTCTCCACCTTCCCCAGGCATTCTCCTGGTTGTCCATGCCAGACACGGTGCAAGAGGATTTACCTACACAATCTCAGGTCCTTCTCACAAACAAGATGTAGTAACATTCCCCTTTTACAGATGAGCAGGCTGAGGTGCAGAGGATTTAAGTTATCCGCGGAGGTCAGGAGCAAGCTCCGTGCAGGTGCCAAGCAAGTCCTGAGGAGATGGGCATTGGTGCCTCCGAGGTGTAGGCTCTTATATGAGGGGCGACTATGTGATTTGTTGACCAAACCGACTCGCTTTTGAAAGTGAAAGGGGCACTATTAATAATTGGTGGGAACCCGGGCAGTCCTGGGCAGACTGGGACCTAAGGGCGCCCCACCTGCGCAGGGACCCTGGCATTAGGTTCGGCTGCATCTGGAAGGCTTTCTAGACACAGGACGTCGGCTCTGGGGGTAGGTGGCAGGGGCTGCTATGAGGAGCCGGGCTCTGGGGACCGCGGTGTGGCTGGTCGGGGAGAGCGAAGGGGGCTCGAGGCGCCAGAAAGGAAGTGGTGGAGCACGGCTTGTTGAGAGCGACTTCCTCCTACCCCCGGCCCGGCCGGGCCTGCAACCTCAAGCCCGCTCCACGGCCCGGTGCCTGTGGTCCCCTCCCCGAGGGTCGGGTGGGAAGGCTGGGCGTGCCTGTGGGTGGTGGAAAGTTCGGTCCCTAAATTCCCCCACAGGGGTGAGGTGGCCGGGGCAGCTGGAGGCATCTTTGGGTGAAGATGGATGGGCCGGGGAGGCTGGATTTCCGTTTCCCTCCCAATTCTGAGTCAGACGATAATTCTGACCGCACCGGCTCGAATCCTGCCCCTCATCCTAACCATGTTCCTGCCCCCATCCCTGACTCTAACCCTATCCCTCATCCTGACCTCCGTTGGGTCCACAGTCTTGGCCACGTGCCAGCCGTCAACCCCATCCCTAGTCTGACCCTGACCCCACCTTTAATCCCGAAGCCCTGCTCCCCTCCTACTCCCACGACCCAGCACCAGCCCGAACTCTGACCCCACCCGCTGCGTCCTCACAAAGGCTGGGAGTGCCGCACCTCGCGGGTCTGGGCAGTTCTGACCTCGCGGGGCTCACGTGCTTTCTCAGTAGCAGTGAGGATGATTGTTTTCAGATCCCTGAATTACTCGTGGAAAGAATGAATGAAAGGATCAGTCAATGAAGGGTGGAAGGATTGCAGCGAGGGGCCTCCTTCCTGCCAGCCCTGCCATTTGCTCGGGCTCCTCGGAAGGTGCCAGCTCAGCAGGCTGAGGTGCCAAGAACCTGTGCTCGAATCTGCTCCGTGCCACCGCCGCTCTGTGACCTTGAGACAGCCCCTTCCGCCCTCGAATCCTCCACTTCCCACATATGTCGAGCATCCTCCTCCCTCCTCCCGCCTCCCGGGTAGGGTGGTGCTTCTCAGGGCTCCCGGCCGCTTGCAGGGTCCCCAGCCGCCTTCTGCTCATCTTTCCTGTTTGTTCCCTACTTTCCTGATTCTTTAGGGGACAGGATTGCCTAGTGGTCAGTTGCCTGAACTTTGGAGTCCGTGGGGCATGGGCTCCCATCCCAGCAACTCTGCTCCAGGGCTTTGGGACTTGGGTCGAGTGAATTAACTGCCGTAGGTCTCAGTTTTCTCACCTGTTGAATGGAGATGGCAGTGTCAGTGTCATAGAGTTGTCATGGACTCTCGGAGTTCTCAGCATGGTGCTGGCCCGTGATAAGCGTTCAGAGACGTTACCTGCCATTCTTTTCTCCCTGCACCCCTCTGAAGTCCTAAAAGATTCAGAACTCTTCCTTGCAGTTTTTTGTTTGTTTGTTTGTGTTGGAGTCTCATCCTGTTGCCCAGGCTAGAGTAGAGTGGCACGCTCAGGCCACTGCAGCCTCGACCTGCTGGGGCCATGCAATCCTTCCAAGTTGCCAGAACTACAGGTGGGTGCTACCACACCCGGCTAATTTTGTGATTTATTGTAGAGACAAGGTCTTGCCAAGTTGCCCAGGCTGGTCTTGAACCCCTGGGCTCAGGGAATCCTCTCGGCTCGGCCTCCCAATGTGCTGGGATTATAGGCTGAACCACTGTGCCCGGCCTCCTTGTAGTTTAAGCAGTATGGACGCAGCCCGATGCGGCCATTCGCCCAGGGCACTGACCTGACCCATTCCTCCTAAGCAGTCATGAGGGCAACATCGCGCTCAGGTGTGGGCCCAGAAGCCAGGAAGTGGAGTGTGTATTTAGGTGCACGTGTGTGGCTCTTGGTTGTGTTGTGAAGTTGAGATTTTTTCCACTGAATTGGCAGTCTTTTCAGTGAGTCATCCTGGTCATTAGCATCCTCAGCAACCCGGGCCTGTGCGTCTTGGGCTGGGGAAAGACATCCGATGAGGGGGAGGTCAGGGACTTGTCCTTGTCCAGGGACTCAGTGGTTCCTGTGAGGGTGGCCCCAGGGCTCTGGGAGGCGGGTACCTGCCTGCCCCAGGTCTCAGGTTTTGACGCTGGGAGAGGGGCCAGGCATGGGCTTCTTTCCTCCATTTTCTGCTTCCTTACAGTCTGTGAGGAGGGTGCCAGGAGCGGGATGGTAGAAACTAGGGTAGCTCTTGACAGGGAGGGAGGCAAGAACGGGAGTGATGGCACCCGGGAACTGAGTGTGGCAGGCATGAGCTCTGAGGCAGGGTGTGAAGGCAACGACCTGTATATGTCACCTGAGATACAGCAGCGGGAGCAGATGGGGAGGGGAACCATGGCTGCAAGGACAGAGGACCCCGCTGCATCAGTGTCCCCCCACCTCTCCCCGCTGAGGGGCGTGCATGATCCTGTCCTCTGAAAGCCCCCAGTCTGCTGGGGGCACACAGCTCTTGACCTCAGATGCCCTTGCACCTTCTCTTGGGCAGTCCACACCTGGGTGGATGGGGGAGATGCCCTGTCTTCCCACAGACCCAGGACAAAAGAGTGGGGTAGCACAGGACACATTTAGCAAAAATAAGGCTGAAGGCTGGTGGCATGGAGGTCCTGGGTCCGTGCAGGGATTCCTAGAAGGATGCCCTCGTCTCTGCGCCTACCCCCCCTTATCCACATCGATGGGGCGTGAAGCCTCTCCCACCATAAGAAGTTGTCTCCCAGAGACCTGGGTTTGCAGTCACTTGGCTTTGGCCCAGATGGGTTAAAAATAGTTTTGTTGTGGGAGGGGCTGCTTGTGCCCCAGGATTAGTAAGAGAGAGCTGGTGGGGGATAGTCATTATCTGCCCTCACACCTCGGCCTCTCCTGCTCTCTGAAGACCCAACCTCACGACTTCTCCCGCTCTCCTCCAGGGTCAGACACACACACACACACACACACACACACACACACACACACACACACACACACTCCTGTGTGCACTCTCACCCCTTCCCTGAACTCATCAGCTCTGCCTCACACCTACCTTCCCCTCTGGTCTGCATGCATCCTCTCTCACCTGTCCATGAGACTGGGATGGGGCCAGGCCCCCCAGGCTGGAGCGCTCAGGCCCCTCCGTGACCTCTCTGTCTAGGACAGGAGGGCCTTCCCTGGGACATCTGCACTTTCCTCCAGCTCCTGCTTCCACAAAGTTACTTCTGGAGCTGGAGGAGGGAAGAGCCAAGGAACCCAAAACCTCGGCCTTCAGGGAGCTCCCAGGCTCTGTCCACTCCCCGAACAGCGTTGAAGGCAGGACCCAAGTCAGGAAGAGCTCCCGGGGCCCCGTGGGGGGAAGCAGAGGGCAGTAGGGGGACTGATGATCTTCTGTGGGTCTGGGTTCCGAGTGACCCAGAGGGAAAGGAAGTGGCAGAGGCTCCTTGCTGAGTCTGTTCAAGCTTCAGGAAGGGGGTGCCCAAGAGGCCTGAACAGGAAGTGGGAGGAAGAAGGGGAAGAGGAAGGATAAGAGGATGAGAGCCTGAATTAATTATCCACTTACGGAACGTCCCCTGGGTTCTAGGCCCTGGATAGGGCACTGGAGATTAAATGTGGTGACAGAACCCTTACCAATGAGGAACTCCCAGGAGAGTTCAGACAAGGCAGCCTTCGAGAGCTGCTCCGTGGGAGTGGTGCTCCCTGTAGGTGTGCAGTGCACAGCAGCTGGGCACAGAGATGGCAGTGTTAAGGCCTGGGAGGGGCAAGGCAGAAAAGAGCCCACAGGCAGCTCTGAAGTTGAGGCAGGAGCCCTGGACTTGGAGTGGGGCTGGCTTGGGGCCATGTTTATCAGCTGCACCTCTGCCAGCCAGGAGGCTCTGTCTTCATGTATGGACCGAGGTTAAAAATCCCAGTAGGGCCTCCAGAATGTTAGGTCAGGCCAGATGGGGGGGAGGGGGGGACGTCTGGTCTGCGACCCAGTGTCAGGTGAAGCTGTGCAAAGAATTGCACAGAAGTTAGATGGGAAAATATAATTTATTTAGAAAGTAAATTAGACAGATTGATTGATTTACCTCCCAAAGGTAGGGGAGGGGGCCAAGGCTAGGAAACATGGTGGCCATAGCTCAAAGAGCCATGTGGACATACCAGAGTTTAATCCTCGGAAGGTGCCAGCTCAGCAGGCTGAGGTGCCAAGAGCCTGTGCTCGAGACGGCCCCTTCCGCCCTCAAATCCTCCACTTCCCACATATGTCGAGCATCCTCCTCCCGCCTCCCGGGAAGGGTGGTGCTTCTCAGGGCTCCCGGCCGCTTGCAGGGTTCCCAGCCACCTCCTGCTCATCTTTCCTGTTTGTTCCCTACTTTCCTGATTCTTTAGGGGACAGGATTGCCTAGTGGTCAGTTGCCTGAACTTTGGAGTCCGTGGGGCATGGGCTCCCATCCTCGCAACTCTGCTCCAGGGCTTTGGGACTTGGGTCGAGTGAATTAACTGCCGTAGGTCTCAGTTTTCTCACCTGTTGAATGGAGATGGCAGTGTCAGTGTCATAGAGTTGTCATGGACTCCTGGAGTTCTCAGCACGGTGCTGGCCTGTGATAAGCGCTCAAACACGTTACCTGCCATTCTTTTCTCCCTGCGCCAGGAAAGTAAATGAGAGAGAGAAAGGAGAGGTAGAGATGCCTCCCCAAAGCTAAGAAAACATGGCGGCCATACCTCAAAGAACACATTACCTGACCAGTGCTTAACAAAACAATGGCAACTGTTGTTTGAAGCGAACCACCTTTTAAACCTTGCCCTTGATGGGGCAAGTCTTTAAGGTGATTGGGTGGTGGTCTGCTCCACATCATCAGGGAGGGCAGATAAGCACAGGTACTGATGTCAGGCAGATGGGTGGGCTAGTCACATGACTGCTGCCTTGTTGATGGGGTCTGTGTCATGAAGGGTTGATTAGGTTAACTTGTTTACAAAACAAGCTGGGAAGTGGATTGTGAAACAATTATCAATAACTACCTCTGAGAAGCCGGTTCTGTCCTTGGCTAGTGATTAGAGGGTAAAGTGAACTGCTAGAAAAGCATGACAGGTCTAGGCAATGTTAAAACAGCAGCACATAGGGTATACTGACTCCATGTTATCCCCGTTCAAGCTCTTGATACACAGCAGGGTCTTCTGTCTCTTCAAGGTGAGGACCCTTCTGCCAGTCCCTCCTCCAGCACGCGGATTGTGCTTATACGTCTGTATGTGCTCCTTGAGAAAATTCACAGGGACGAAAGCTACTATGAATTCAGTGCAGCTTTTTGATGAACCTGTGCCTTATTTGTCATTACAGCTTTTGCACAGATTAGAAAAACATTCACACACACCTGTAGGAGCTGCATTCAGGCTGCTGCCAGTGCTTGGTGCACAGGGGGGCTCAGGGCCCCCCCGGAATCGCACTGCTCCCTGTCCCGCACTCAGCCTGGGAACCACTGCCCTAGCATCGCGGAATGGTTCTCTGGGAGCAGAGGGAGGCTCCCTGGAAGAGGTGGCTTTTGAGTTGAACCTCAAAGGTGGGGAGGACTTCTGCTGTTGGGATGAGGGGGAGCGGGGGAGGGGAGCTTGGAGAGGGCCAGATGCCCGGGCAGACCCAGTTCTTCCTCCACAGCTGGGACAGTGGACCCACGTCCCTTCTCCTCTTCCCCACTCCCTGCCCTCTGATCTCAGGGTGAACTTGGCACTGGCCTACACG